>NW_028301615.1:20099848-20402878 GCF_987345545.1 Pholcus phalangioides | reverse complement strand
TTTCCACAATGGCACTATACTGACTAATAAAACAGACTTCATAATTTTTCCCAACTAAAACAACAGAACCGTGAAAAAAGAAAAGCAAAAGTAGAAAAATTATTGAAATCAATGACTATTCAGGGATCTCTGTCCAGCCAAAATTTTTCTGGTTAATTTTCCACACCCTTCACAAAATAAAAATTAATGAAACCATAAATTTGGAATTTCATTACTTTTGTGATAGATTAATTAGATTACTTCACTTCTTACAAAATTACTTATTTTTCACAAAATTAATGATCCTTTTCACAAAAATAAGGACTATTTTTACAAAAACAACACCCTACAAAAAAGTCTAGACAGACTTTTTGTAGGGTAAGTTTTATAGTACAGACTATTGGTAAATGCGAGTAGAAAAAAAAACCACTCATATCAATGAAGAGACATTTCAAAGAGTAAGTGGGAAAAAATTTCTTCAGGAAAAAAAAGAAAATTCTGAAAACCGGAAAAGTTCAATCAAAAACTTCAGCATGACTGTTTATCACTTTTAATGTCACCAGTTTTTAAATGAACTACTTTACTGCACAAAATTCCATTTTCAAGTCCATTTCTACATGAACAGTGCCAAAATAATTGTGTTCGCTTATTAATTATCAATACACTTATATCATATTCATACAAGGTTTGTTCAAAGGTATCGGACCATAATTATGCATCAACCAACAAAGGCTAGGGAGGCATGGTTTGGTACACATATTTAGACAATCCTAGTGTGCATGCTTGAATTACTTCCTGGTTGCAGAAGCTATCAGTTGCCAGCAGATGAGTGGGTGTGTTTTTGTTTTTGATAAAATGGCAAAAAACCCTGAATGCTACTGCATTAATCATGATGGAGCTGCCAATTGTGACGCAGAACTTCTCTGTAGAACTCTTTGGTGATGGATGAGCCATGTGGTAGGTACTTGTAATGAACCATACCAATGGTGTCAAAGGTCAGCATGAGTTTGACATTGCATCTCGAGGCCCAAATTAGTCAAAATTAAATGAATGGATCCAATGTTAATGATCCCCTCGAATGCAAGCTCTTTAGTCCTCACTTCGTTGATAACAATCTCATTTCTGGATGTTGAAGGCCTACCAGAACGTGCTTCACTCTCCATTGATGTGGTGCCCATTTCTTCATCTCTAAGGTCTGTTGAATCTTGCGGATTGTTTTCATCCAGGAATCACCAAGCTTCATACAAAATTTAATGCAGTAGCATGGTTCTTTTGTCACTTTTTAAAAAATTAAAATACGACACACACAGTGCTCACTTACACTTCCTCATTTATCTGAAGTCTGGCAGCTTGTGCAAGACAGAAAAAAAAAATTTCAAGAACATGTACACTCTAGGATCACCTACATACCTGCACCAAACCATGCTTCCTTAGCTTTACCTTTGGTTTGCACACAAAAAATTATAATCTGATACTTCTTAAATAAACCTTATATATCTGACTGTATACCATTTTGAAAATACTTATTTCACATGTTCAACAGAATTAAGAAAACAAACTTGATTAAAGAACAGAAAATCAAAAATTTAAAACCAATTTTTTTTACCTTCATGCCATTCAAAGCTTTCAAGAATGTGAATGCCATTCCACCACCAATCACCATTTCATTGACTTTGTCCAAGAGATTCTCTATCAGCTGTATCTTATCAGCAACTTTGGCACTAAAATAAAAATCAGTTAACAAATCCCTAAGATAGTCATATTTAAAAAAATCTACAATTCAAGAATTAAAATTTAGAATCGCCAAATTAGTTACAATTCATTGTCTCATGCAGATTCTTATGAGATGAGAATGTTCAGCTTTTTAAATTTGCTGACAGCCATTCGATTTGTGTAAGCAATTAAGAGGAAAAATACACAGTCTAAAAAAACAATTGGTATTTAGCAAACTGCAGCCTGCCGCTGATTTTAGAATAATAGTATAGAAGTTTTCCATTTCAGTGTTTAAAAAAAAATTTATCTGGGAGGGGATACAGAGATGGCAACATGAGGTAAATGTTGAAGGGGCTGAATGCTACACGTGTTGTTCATATATACAGGATTTAAATGTGCATGTACAAGGAGTAGGTAAGCATTGCATTGTTTATTCAATGATTGGAGAGGAGCTTAGCTCCCTCACAAAATAAATTTTGTGACTCTTAATAGCCTCAGCTACAAGTTCTTTCACTCATGTTGCTATTCTTTTTTAAACAAGATCTATGCAATATTCCTCCCAAGTAAATGGAAAAACAGAAACTAGGATTTAAACAAGTAACAGGGTTTAAGCTACAGTCGCATTTTTTACAAAATGCATACAGGAGGTACAGAACAAGTAGACATCCGACCATTAATCATTACATTAGCATTGCAGCATTTTGCTAAAGCTTTTCTCCCTAATTCGATTTTTTGCAAAAGGAATTTTTTATCTAGCTTAAACCCTGCAATATAAGTGTTTTCAATGCAATATGTATGAATTTCTTACCCTCCAAGGATGGCTAAAAATGGCCGTGTAGGATTATCTAGAGCTTTTGCAAAGTAAGTCAGCTCTTTCTTCATCAGGAATCCTGCTGCTTTTTGAGGGAGATCAACACCAACCATGGAGCTTTAAAGAGAGGGTAAAACATTATAGACTTGGTAAAAGCATACAAAAAAGAAACATCACAATTACACGAATCAACACAAATCAAGAATGAATGTGCTCGGATCGTACCTGTGAGCACGATGAGCTGTACCAAAGGCATCATTCACATAAACATCACCAAGCTTTGTGAGTGAATCCCTGAAAGCTTTCACATCCTCTGGCTTTGCCTTAACCTAGGCATATGAAATCGATTGGAGCAAATCAATATAATGCGAGGAAACACATACAAGATATCAATCTGATCACTAAGTTTTAAAATTGATTACTGACATAATAACATAATCACAAGATTACTTCTGAGATGACAGCGTTAATTAGGTAATTAAAGCAATGTGGTAGTCAAAGCGATTGATTTGGCAGATTTTCTCTGTGAAAAGTACATATTTCTTAAGTTCAAACATAATCACAGAGCTAGTGTTTGAGATGGCAGTATATACCAGGCAATAAACAATTGTGTTAGTTTACATGGATTTTAAGGAATGTGGACCTGATTACGACCACAAGGCATGTTAAATTTTATAAAGCTGTCCTCACACTTTCTTTTAAAAACCAAAAGATAGATTTTTACCCCCAAAATTAATGAATATTTATATGTATTTGCGAGTAAAATTACACCTTGACCTACACTAGTGATAGGTAAACTGCAGCTCGCAGCTGATTTTATAATAGTATAGAAGTTTTCTGTTTCAGTGTTAAAAAGAAAATTCATTTGGAAGGGGGATATTCTATTTTTTTTGTTTATGCAAAAATATAGGTGTAAGAATTTAAATATAAATTGATTTGAAAATGCATATGAAAAAAAAAGGAAATACACCCTAATTAATATGCATAAAGTTATCAAAATAAACTTATTTGCTTTCATATTTTGATCCCAAAACGTCTAGTGAAAAACTAGAAAGTTGGTTCGAAAATCTGGGCTTTCAAAGATGAATGGACCTTAAATTATTTTTTTCACAGATGTAAAGGATAAACCATTGTGTCTCATATGCAATGAAACCATGGCAGTCTTCAAATAATACAACATATCCCACCACTTCAGTTCTGAGAGCAAAAATTCTAATTATGAATCTATGTCACAGTATGTCTGGCCCACCTATTTTTTGGCCTGTTCCTAAAAAGTTAACCCATCACTAACCCACACAGTTAGGATTGGTCCCACCTATAACATAACTTTGAGAAATATTCTTTCTCACTTGCCAAGTTGCTTCTTGGCATTGCTTTCCATTGTAAGAAAACACCTGATGAATGTAAAAAGGTCTCTCAATAGAATTATTCTATTTATTTATTATCTTTCAAACTAAAAAGTAAATCAGCCAATTTGCAACCAAAACAAATTATCAAGACTATAAATTTTTAAAAATACAATGGTGCCTTGACATGCATTTCATGTTTCTAGAAGTCACGCTTATCATAAAAAACTCATCTCAAAGCAAACGTTTGAAATCTTTGAAAAATAGTGGAAATATTAACTTAGCCTATCCCAATTATCCTCAAAAAATAAATTAGCATAGTGTAATACAGTGGACGCTTGTTATAATGACCCCTCCATTCCTTCGAAAACGGATGTTATACTGGGTGGTTCTTATAAAGAAAAACATAGGACAGATGTTATATGAAACATTTTGGACTCATTCTATCAGTCATTGCAATGAAATGGTAGCTATATAACCTAGGGGTTGTTATAACCAGTATTGACCGCACCATGCAAGATAAAAGTAGTTCTACTTGCAACAAATTTTATGCATACTACTGTCCAACTATCGGTATCAACTAATTTGAGTTTTTATGTTAGAGAGAGAGAGAGAGGTTTTTTTTTTCATAAATAATATATTTTTTGCAAGTTGAAGCATTTATAACAATGTACAAGTCAAGACTTTCATCACAATAACATGTAAAATTATTTTTACCTTGGCACCACTAGCATCAACTCCTTTGCCTTCTTCTTCAATATGAAACCTTAGGTTCTCGAGAAGAATAATAGAACCATCAGCCGGACTTGCACAGGCTGCTTCTACTTCAGCTCCAACACAATCCTTCAAGAACAGTACCTCCCTGCAAGCAGGTATACAAAGATTGAAAATCTCAAAAAACTTCATCCTACTCAATAAATATTAAAATTTACTTTTTTTTCAGTTGTATCATTATTTTTTTAATACAAGATTTACATAAACATATTTTTATTCCGTAAAAACCACAAAACAATTGATTTTTGCAATGAACACTTTTACAACTATAGTTAACAAAACTTTTTCATCAATTCCTACACTAATGATAAAATACTTAAAAAAAACCTTTCATCAAATATTTAAAAATTTTTCGATTAGCATCAAAGTAGTTTTTAGAAATTTCAATAAAAAAACCACCACAATGGCATTGAAACAAATAATTCAACAAGGATATTATAAAATAATTTAAAATTTTAAAGATGGATCACATACTTATTCAGAAGCTCTTTCAATTTAGCAGCAACAACAGCCAAAGAGAACTCTTCTTTCTTCTGGCCATCAGGTCTTCCAAGATGACTCATCAGAACAACAGATTTGGCCCCTTTATCCAAAGCATACTTTATGGAGTCCAGAGCTGCAACTATCCTGCAAAGAAAGAGCGATAATTAATTTTCAAAGGAGCAAAAAATAAAATCTGGACTACTCTAGAGACATTTAAAGCTCAAGTTAATATAATAATTCAATGAGATTAGACTTCAAAATTTACTTTCTCATTTACTTCAAGCCAAGGCTGGACAAATCCTGGGCGCCAGGTCAGCTAAAATTCGTATTGGGGCCTGAAATTTTTTTTTGTGTGTAGTTACTGATTTGCAGACCGAGAGCAGCACAAAATGTTTGGAATTCATAGCAGCCTATCTGTCAACATGAAAAAGGGGTCACTGTGCCCGGAAAAAGTCACAAGTAGTATTATTTCGGACCTTCCCTGGATGAAAATTTTTTGGCACCTACATTTTGTTGCGATTTGTCCAGCCCTGCTTCAAGCTACTAGGTTTCCATTTGGTCCCGCTTCCTACTTTCCCCAATTTCTATTCCCAATGGGTTCCCAAAAAACTTCCATTCAGTTCCAGAAATAGATTCTATTGTGCTATGAAAAAACAAAGAATTCGCTACTGGCAAAAACAGATTTTCAAGATAAAATCATTTCCAGCCTGTCAAAAATTTACCACCCTGGCTCTAACTCAATTTTTCTACATGCTAAAATAACACAGAAGACTGAATAAAAATTTGATGTGTGGTCACTGAATTAGTTTCACCTAAAGAGCAATTTACCTATAAGTTACCTATAAAGGTACAGAATCATTCAATGTTGCTTGATTTAAAGTATCGACCCCATTCATGTCATTGAAAAACTATTTTCGTAAATCAACTGATGTAAACTATCCTCGTATATAAAATGACTTTTAAAGAAAAAGTTACAAGGGAATTCTGATGTAAAAGTTAGGGATACCGGATAAGAATATATTCTGCAAGGAATACTAAAGATGGGTCCACACAGTTTATGCTAAGATTACTTAGGGAATAACATGAACATAGAATATTGGTAATAAGTAGAGCTCGGATTATATGCACTAAAAAAAGTGACGAAATATGCTCTAAAAATATGCAAATATGCACTTAAAAATGCCAAAATATGCACTTAAAAATGCCAAAATATGCACTTAAAAATGCCAAAATATGCATTAAAACCCAAAATATATACTAAAAAATCATGAAAGTTTTAAAATGAATATTTTCCATTTCTTGGTGAATATTTCATTTACAAAAAATATCCCCCACATATACCTGCATATGCAAAAAACTTCTACACATTTTTTATTTAGGCATTTTTGATTTCTAGTTTGTTGTAGCCGCTCAGTCACAAAATACCAGTAATAAAAGAATTTCAACACTATTTCTGAAAAAATTGAATGCTTTTGACATATCTCCAGAAATAGCCTTAATAATAGAACACATAGATATTTGAAAAATACAAACATCTCTATTAATTCACTAAATTCCTCCTGCGGCAGAAAAACCGATGTTACAAAAATAAAGTAAATCTCCCCCCCCCCTTTAGCAGACACCTAATACGGCCAACTAATATTTTCCCCTTGTATATTAAAGTATACATTTCAAACCCCTGGTCAACAGCCACTCCTCTTTTACAAACAAATCTTTTATCCCGCCGGTGAACGCAAAAGAGAGGCTTTACTATATTATTGGTAATATTTGAAAAGTCATAAAAAAGTGATTACCCTTAAATAAACTTCCAAAAATATACTTATTCTGAAAATTCTTCAATTTTATGCACTTATATGCATTAATGCTAAAAAAAGCTAAAATATGCAAATGCATATAATCCGGGCTCTAGTAATAAGAAATAAAATATGTATTACTCTTGTAATACCCCCCCCCCCTAATCAATTGTGACCGCATAGCCACAGCCATCAGCCTCATGTTGAGAGGCATGGGCGAGCTTCTTTGATGTACAGGCACAAAACCAACCAACCAGAGAGCAGTGTGATCTCATTCAATTAGGGGCAGTTCAAGTATTACGTAAGCAAATTTTTAGTAATTTTTGACCCCCCCTCCCCTTTGTCAGCAAAATTTCGTCATCAGCTCTGCCCCTCTGAATCCTAATGCATATCGGTGGGATCAGAGACATACACGGGGGGGGGGGGGGGGAAGGGGGGTGCTTGTGCTAATCAAAAGTTTTTTTAATGCCAATCGAAATTTCGGAAGAAAATACTTTTCTATGTTATTATAATCAATTTCTGTTAGTTTCAATGTTATTTGAAGGCTATGAACTCAAAATTTATCTTTAATAAATTGATTGTGACCCACCCTCTAAGCCATATAATGATAAATAGCATAAATGCCTTTGGTCCGAGAACCAAATGTGGCCCCGGGAGTTACCTGATGCGGCCTGCCGTGCCCCATGGTATAATTCCAGAACATTTAAGCGATCCGTGACACATGTAGAGATCCTTGAGTAACATGTGACGTAGTTTTAGAGGACTTAAGTGGCCCCAGTGCAGTTCTACATAACTCAAGTTACCCGCGGCACGTTCTCAATTATTTAAGTGATCCACGGCATATAATTACGGATCACTTGAGTGATGTGTGATAGTTCCAGAGCATTTAAACGGCCTGGACACATTTCCAGATCACTTGGATCCGTGAAACATTTAGAGATCACTAAAGCGGCTCTGTAGGGCTCTTATCAATAGGGGGGGGGGAATGTTAGTTCAGGTGCCCACAAACTATCGAAAGGTTTTTCTCATTTTTGGGCATCGAGTAAGATGCCATTAATAATATTTCATATTTTCATAAAGGGTGGTTGATGAAGTAAGCATTATCCAAACTCCCCTCCCCCCCCCGTCATCAAAAGTCAGCAAATCGGAACCCCCCCCCCCAATCGATGCTGATGTAATACTTGAATGGCCCCTTGCATGGGAGCTCAACAAATCTCTCGAACAAAAAATTGAGTGGACCCAATTCGAAGGGAAGAATTTAAACATTTCTGTGATTAACTTTATAAATAACCACCATGTTAATAGTCAATTTCATATGCTGGCCACTTTGATATCTTTAAATTCCAAGAACATGTACAAAATTTGTCACATAACTCCAAGGGAATGATGAAAAACTAAAAATAAACCATGTCTGAAAATTATTCACTCTTAAAAATTTTTTTGTTGGTTGGAAGTTTCTATAAAGGACCTAATATTTTCCTTTGCTCACAGGGCCTTGACAGACTTTAATCTGCCGCTGCTCCCACTTGAGGGCCACCCAAAAACTGCAATACACACATATATATGCATGCGTCACGGTCAAAGTGTGACGAATTCCAACTGGCTGAGAGGTCTGGCCAAAGGCTGACAGTATTATTTTTTTCTTTCTGGTCTGTAGGTTGCATATCTGTCGTTTCTGGTTTGACAGTGGCAGCCATGTGGTAACCAGGGCTTGACAAATTGAAAAAATATTTAGGTGCCAGCTCAATTTCGTTAAGAGCTAAACATGGTATTTTGCTCAAGAAAAAAATAGTCCAAAAAAAGTTTTTCTTTCACTTTTCCCATGTTAAATGATGTAGTGCAATGAAATCGGATAATTTTGTATAACCCTGGACTTAATAATTAACAATTTAAAAATTTACTCCAATTCAGCAACCACATTTAAAAGCTAAGGCACCATTACTAATTTTCTAGTCACATAGGATTTGTCCAACTCTGGTAGTAACAAAGGTGCCACATTGGTCAAAGGGGAGGTATTCCCCCAACTGCAAACGTAGTGACAAAGGAAGCCCCCTCCCCCTTTCCCTGTAGGGCCACACACACAATTGTAAGGCTCTCACGATTATCTATTATCCTGTAGAGAGGCTTGCAACTTGGGGGGGGGGGGCAGACATGTCTGGTGCTTCACCAATTCATTAGAAGTTTTACAGAGGAATATGGACGAGATGCATATGTGATTTAGTATGTTAGGGCCCCAGACCAGGGGGAAGGAAGGGGGCTCATTCAACATTACAAGGCGGCACCAAAATATGTGCTTGCCTCAGCAGACCAAGCATCTAGTTTCTAGTTGTAGCCTTACCTGTGGGCATTCGTCATGAGCTTTTAATTTCTAAATCAATTAAGACGCTGCTCAAACCCATACTAAAAATACTAAAAATTAATGTGGGTGTCCAGAAACCCAGCTCCGACACCACTGTGACAAGGTCTACTAGGGGCAGATAAATATACAGTTCAGAAACTTATTGGTGAATGAAGGGTCCTATAACAAATCTTGCAAAACGAGCAATTGCAGTTGGTTTGTAGGACTTCATTGCTCTGTCCATGGGACCTTTGATGCTGTTAACAATTTATGAAAACACATGTTCACACGCCAAACAAATTCAACTTTTCAAATCATATAAGCAAATAAAAAGAACCCACTTAATTAGTAAATGCTTTCACTTTGTACGGAGAATTGGGATAAATTTTTGTTTAAGGCCAGCATTGCACTACAGTAGAGTCTCGAGAGCTAGAGGTTCCGGATAATCCGAGGTGGGATTTTTTTCAAATAGCTTTACATATTTGTTTTGTTTGTTTTCAATGGATACGAGTAATTTCAATTTCAAGAGGATCAAGTAATTTGTTTCTTGATCTTCAGTGAACAGTCATACCAGAATTTTCCACATGCCCTCCAATATTAAATTGATAATGTAAAAAGAATGTTTACATCGGGGCCGAGTGATATGAGGTCAGCTGTCAGTCTTGACAGATTTAATCTTAATGAACTAAACAAGTGGTCCTCAAAATGCGAATTGGCTCCTAGAAATATAAACAACTTTTGTCAGATCGCATCGCAAGGAGTTGGTGCAGCACGGGGTCTTCTACTGCTGACACACCACAGGACACATTTTCAATTTCAGCCAGGTCCACAAGTCACTAAACTATACTATACGTCATCAAAGAACTTGCCACCCATGTATAGATGATCCCTGCTGCAGTAATTCGTGCCTGTTCAGTGTTACAAAGAGAATGATTTGTTCTAAACTGTTCCTTAGAGCCAGGTTTTGAGACCCATTGATTTAAGAACAAAATAGGTGAGTAATGAGTAGGTACAAATACACGTCTGAGGAAGACCACCAAACAAGTCTATTTCTACTATGTTTGTGTTCCGATAATCCCAGGTGGCCTCGGTTCTGCTCACCTGATTATCGAGACTACTGTATAAAAGTTTTGTGAAAGCTCTTCGATAAAACTGGAAAGATGCAACCAATAAGAGAATCTGTTACATTCACTAGAATTCAACCAATATTGGTTGATTTGTTCTTAAAAGTTTTATAAAAGAACTGTTCTAAAACTTAAACCACGCAATCCCAGCCAAAGAGTCTTCTCCAGGAAAATCAAATATATATAACTAACACATTCAAAGTGGAAACTAAAATTACCTCTGAGGATTCGTTATGGCTCCATTCTTGAGGGGAACATTGAAATCCACCCTGGAAAATGAAACAAGACACGCGTGAATATAAACTATTTGTTGATAATTCAACACAATTATAAATTAATTAATTGCTTCGTTAATATTAAAAAAAAAAGATCACCTCATGAGAACTCGCTTTCCTTTCAGATCCAAAGAATCAATGCCTAACTTATTAAGAGCCATCTTATTATTGATACTCGCACCGACTAGGAACTAGAAAGAGAAACCCTCCACACGAGCGACGACGTGACAAGATCACACTTCGGAGCCAACAGCACGAATGACCTTCCCTTCAAAGAAACAAGGTGACCGCCAAATTAAAAAAGCAGAACAAATTTTTCGTGGCGGGACAAGATTGAGAAGGTCTTGTTGCCACCCGAAAAGAAGCCGGTAACCAAATAAAATAAAAAAATTAAATTAATTTGCATATTAATTTTAAGAGAAAAACTTTAAATTAAAGTAACTCATGTTGTTTTTTTGTTTTTGTTATAATTTTCACTTTGCGTGGATTTTCAGATGAAGTTACCGGATTCAGAAAATTCGAAATGAGGATGCACTCTGCCTTCGTGGCGATGGCTCGCTTACCTCTATTTACGACAGATAGCGCCATTATACTGAAGAATGATATCGATTTTCAAATCCAGTAAAAACTACAACCAAACCGCATATGCACCCCCTTCCATATTTCTCTACGGAACCTCGTACGCACTTTACGCTCAACTCATGACCCGTGGGCCAAATGTGGCTCTCGGAGTTGTCTGACGTGGCCCGTGAACTCAAACCTAATTTAAAAAAATAAACTAAGTGACTCCGAGGTGTTCAATATTACTTAAGATGAAGGGACCTATGGCACATCTACAGATAGCCTCCAACAACTTAAGCAGCTTGCGGCACATTATCGGATCACTTAGATGGCTCCCAGCCATTCTCACTTCAATCAAGTGGACCACGGTGTAGCAATTACTGATCACTTCTTGGTCACTTGCGCAGCCTGTGGCACATTTCGAGATCACTTAAGTGGTCCGCGACACTTTTTTAAACCAATGAAGTGGCCCCGCACCAGGCCCGTCATTTAGGGGGGACAGGGGGTTGCCCCCCCCCCGGCTTTTGAAAATACACTGCAAATTATATATATATAAATATATATATATGCGTACCTTTAGTACATGCTCTTTGCCCCCCCCCCCGGCAAAAGTTTGCCCCCTGCTGGAAAAAGTTGAAATGACGTTCCTGCCCCGCACTTCCCTGAAGGTTGAGCATCCTTGCTCTAATGAATGGGTACGCCGGAATGTGCGTGTATGTGTTGTGAATCTAACGCGAATTTTTTTCTTTTGTTGGATGTATGTGTTGCTTGTCAAGTGCTGCCCTTTGTCTTCCTTATTCGGAAGCAGACAAATCGGCAGGTATTTTTTTTTGATTATGTCATGCGTGAATTGGAGTGAATTGGAATCTTCAGCTCTTGGAGAGACTATAGGGAAATCGGCTCGCATTCGCACCTCGAAGTTGTAAAACCATAGAAATCCAACCAGAATTAGAATTTTAAGGTGATGCCTGGCCCTTAACGCGGGCCATCTGGTCACCATACAGGCTGGGGGGCCCTTGCGTCCCCTCGGTGAACATATAAATCCAACGAAAACTATAGTTACTAAACTTCTCGACTTACGAATGAGGCTGCGTGCACGCGTACCCTTGGGAACGACGCTGCTTATATTTATATGTTTACAATAGATGATGGTGCCACTGAACTGAACTAAAAGAGCAAAAATGTCGGAAGCGTTTTAGACCTGTGATGGGTGCTCGAACTTGGCCTTTATATGGGAGATTTTGATTTCTGAATTAATTTTAGAGGTGCTCAATTCTGTGATACAAAAGACTGTGGGTGCTCGAACACCCTCGGTTCCGAAGCCACTGCACGTGATACGAAATACTGCGGGGGCTCGAGCACCCACAGCACCCGAGGCTCCGACCTCACCGTAACAGAGAACAGCAATAATTCCAAACCAAAACGAAACCACTTTTCTCTCTTTCAAATTTTCGGCACAGCATTTTTCAAGGGGTGCTCTCATCAGGGGTGTCGGAAGTGTTTTGAACCTGCCGATGTGTGTGCTCGTCTTGCGCATTGTGCAGGAAAATTTGATTTCAGAATCAATTCTATGGGCTCTCGGACCCATGCTACAAATTATCCAGGGTACTAAAGGTTCCGCAGAGGAATATGGACGAGGTGTATGTTTGATTCAGTAGTAGCAGTAGTAGTACGGCACCCCCAGTTTTTACGTCACTCATAGGCGGAGATATACTTGAAAGTCTGGAGGGGCACAATGATGGTTATTGCAGGGGTGGGGGGGGGGCATGATGATGTCTAATCATATATACGCATATACATCAGATCAGTCGGCTCTGCCTTTGACTCTGGAGAGGGGACGGGGGGAATACTTGCAAGAAGTAGAATTCGGTTCTTACTTCTTTTTTTGAAAATATCTATTCTTATTACATTACATTACTTACATTTATATACTTTATCATATTATAAATTTATAATGTATTATACATGTTGTATGCATTTGTTGTATGTAATGTATTTATACATATATACTTTATATTAGTACTTACATTTCTAAGCTCCTTCGTCATTTATGGCTAATTCTGAGAACTCTGTATTGATACGATGCAATTTTTTTTCTTATAAAAAAAAATCATTTTCACATTAATCAATCATGAAATTCCAAGACCTTACTTTTAACAATACACGTTGGTTTCAACATACACTTCTTGATTCATCACGGCAGGGCCGTAACTAGGATTTTCGACCTCGGGGCAAACATTATTGCGCTGCCCCCAGGGCCGCAACTAGATGCTTGGTTAGCCGGGGCAAGCATTCATTTTGGCGCCGCCCCATAATGTTGAAGGAAAGATTAAAGTGTGAAATTTGCGCCCCCCTCTAGTACGACGCCCGGGGCACCAGACCCGACTGCGCCCCCCTAGTTGCGGCCCTGATTATTTTGCATAACAGAGGGGTGGTCATATCTGAGTCGTGACCGTTAAGAGGGGTTTCCCTATATATACAAGCGGGGGGAGTGTTCAGGATTCATCTTTGATGGGGGTGGGGGGGGGGGGAATTTTTCTTCCTGAGAAAATCTTAGTTACCATCCTCCAAAAAGCACTTAAAGTAAAAGAAATTTTTGAATATAGGAAAACACAAAAAAGGTATATTTCCTTCTGATATTTTTCCACCGCAATATAATATTTTGTTTCAAAATTTTGGTCGGCTTGTCGGGGTGGGGGGTCACGAGCCCTCAACCCCGATCACAACCCCCCCCCTTGCGTACGTCTCTGTATGCAAGTGCTGAACATTTAATAATTGAATGTCGTGGTATTTCAATGTGTATTCAAATGCTGCCATCTATTTTCCGAAAATTGGAATTAAAAAACTGCCAAATTGAGTGAATACTTTGAGAGTGCAATCTCAATGTGGCAGGTTTGTCGCTCGCTCTAATGGGACTTCTTTGGAGAGAAGACGAATAATACACACACACATGATTATGCATTTTGCATTCTGGTGCTATATTTGAGTCAAACAACCCCTCGATTTATGCAGGGCCGTCTTAAAAGCATCCTGGGCCCTCAGGAAAAGTGATTTTTCTGATGCCACCCCCCCCCCCCATCCCTCCTGGCAAGGCATGTTTACTTTCGAAAATTTTAACAACATCTCATTTTCTCGATGCCTCTAAGCCGTGCCCGGTTGGGCCATGCGTTAAGACGACATTGGATTTTATATGACCCGTATTTCAGTTTTCGAAATCCCGCAATCTTAAATACATACAACAGTATATCGATCTGAATCTTCACATTATCTTCTTCTTTCGTTCGGGATCTCAATGTCCCATTTTTCAAAATGACTTTTCCATCAATGCTGGTACATTTTTCAATACACTTTTCGCTTCCCGTATTTGCTTTATTAAGCATACAGTTATAATGCATTTTCTAATTATTGTAATCAATTATCATTTACGGTTAGTTCAGAGCCGTCTTAAGAGCATCATGGGCCCCCGGGTCAACTGATTTTTCTGGTCTCTACCTAGAAATTTCTCGAAAATTTTAACCAGTTATCATTTTTGTGCGGCTCCTCTTCTCTTCAGGCCCCCGGGGCCTATGCCTTAGGACGGCACTGGGTTAGTTAACCCTACATTACGATCCATTAAAAATTCAATTTAATTTTTTTTTAAAGTGGACATCAGAGTACTTGCAAGAAGTAGAATTCGATTCTTTCTTCTTTTTTTTTTTTAAATATCTATTCTTATTATAATATTTCTAAGCTCCTTCGTCATTTATGGCTAATTCTGAGAACTCTGTATTGATACGATGTAATTTTTTTTCTTATAAAAAATAAATCATTTTCACATTAATCAATCATTCATCAATCACAGTTATTTAGATTGAAGATTAATGTCGCCATCTATCGGTATAACATGAAACTGTCTATTGTTTTATTAGATAAAAAAAAAAGAAGAAGAAAAAAACAACTCGGAAGGTTAGGAAAAAGTGGGTTGGGGCCATTCAAGTATTACGTAAGCATATTTTCAGCCATTTTTGACCCCCCCCCCCGTCAGCAAAATTTCGTCAGCAGCTTAGAATATTTCATATCTTCAAAAAAGGGTGGTTGATGACGTAAGCAACCTTCAAATCCCCCTCCCCCCCTTGTCATCGAAAGTCAGCAAATCCGAACACCCCCCCCCCCCGATGCTGACGTAATACTTGAATGACCCCTTATGTGTGTGTGAGTTTCAAACCTTATTTTTTGTGGTTGAAATATATTTTTAGAATTAGTGAGGAACGGCACTAACATTTATGATTTCTGGAAAGTAGTAGTCGATCATTGTAGGCAGGGCCGCCCGTACCACACACGGGGGTCCGAAAAGAAAATAACAGCGGGCCAGAACCGTCTTGATAATTTCGGTGGCCTCGTAGCCCCAATTTCCTGTGGGACCGGGAAGTCGACATTCAAAAATTTATACATGATCACCAAGTATGCAGGTGCTAAAACGATCCGCACAGAAAAATATTACAGACAATTAAATGTAAATTAACAACTGAAGAAAATTTTTAAATTAATGATAGAAATAATTCCAAAAACCAATTAAAATCTGGATCGAATGAAAGAAATGGTCTGAGAACTAATAAAAATTCAGAATCAAAATGAATCAAAGTATGACAATAATTGACAGAGATAATTATTTAAATTAATTTACACCCCACAATGAAAATTCAGAATAAATGAAAGAATTAATTCCCCCAAACGCGGATCCCGGTGCGAGCACTCTTGTCACACACTCACTAAGGGCAGGGAAGTCTTAAGACCATCATGGGCCCCCCCGGGCCAAGTGATTTTTCTGACGCCTTATCTGGAAAATTCTCGAAAAATTCAATTACTTTTCGTTTTTCTGAGGCCCCTCTTCTCCTGAGCTCCCGGGCCGTGCCCGGGTGAACCCATGCGTTAAGACGGCCCTGACTAAGGGTGGCTCTGATTCCAAGTGAAACCGAAACCGTTGGAAGTAAGATACGTGATATTAACAAAAGAAAAAAAAAAGATAATAATAAAGGTTTTCTTTTCTTTCAAACCAAGCACAACTCGGTCTATCACCATGTATGGGCGAGTTACTCCCTAGTGAGTTGTGCCGGAAGTGTAACTGTGTGTGTACTTAACAGTCTGAGTGCGTATGTAGTGTTGTGTTTGATTTTTTCAGTGCTGCCAACGATATTTCAGAAGTGAAGTAAGTGATGTGTTACGATTGAATTACATTTGTATCGTTTGTAGGTCTGTTACTCTCTGTGGCCAGACTTTTTCAAGGGGAGATCGGCTTGCATTCGCGTCTTGAAGTTGGGAACCACAGAAAACCAACTTCAGCCGACCACCACTGCGGCGACGGTGGGGGTTCGCACCCGGGACCTCGCGACGCGAGTCCGTCACTATGACCACTCGACCACCACAGCGGAAATAATAGTAAAGGCTACCTTATGACTTATATTTTACTGTACATTACCGTCAATTTCCATGCTTTTTACCATCCAGATTTTTTCTTAGGGGCCGTTCAAGTATTACGTCATCATCGATGAGGGTGGGGGGGGGGAGAGAGGGGTTTCCGATTTGCTGACTTTTGAAGCAAAGAAGCGTTAAGAAGCAAATTTCTTAACGTGTTTTTTCCTGGATCGAATTTCTGAAGTTTTTGCTGCTCAAATGTTGAAATGTAGGAATGTTTATCCGACATGTGTTAGTAAATTGAACCTCCGATTCAGCGATTGACCAATGGGAAGTATTGCATTAAAAAAAACCTTTTTTTTCCGACTTTTAAAATTCATAAAATTTTCACAAATAGTCAGATGTTCACATTCGAGATTCATTTTACTCACATGTCGTATAAATTATCTGTAAGAAATTTCAGCAATTAAAATACAATTATTTTTATTATCTTATGAATAAGCTACAAAAACTAAAATTTGAAAAGAAATCACGTAGTTACAAATCAATCAAGCTTTTTTTTCCTTTACGTTTTGAAGAATCGATACGAAATTTTTACATTTGATTTGCATTATATTGAAGTGTTTTAAGGGTCTTTTTTTACAGATGTACAGTACTCATAAATATAAATATTTATAATACTTTCATTCATCATGTTCGACTATTTTTTGTTTTTTAAAACATTTTATTTCACTTTTTAGCCTTTTATATCTCGCGTTTGCATATTTTTAAGTAGTTTTAGCACAGTTTGCAGTTTTTTACTATTAGCTACCATTGGTGGCAGTTTGCGGTATCTCTCATCAAAGGGTCCAAATCATTCTCAAGAAAAGATGTCATGCCGCTAATATCCCTGTTGTCTCATAAGATTTTTAATAATCTTATTACTGATTCATCACATGCTTTGCGAATCCATAATTTCAAACATTTGGGGAAAATTGAGAAGAAAATTTTGGTCTTTTTACAATCTATCTCCGAATATTTTATGTTCAAAAATTTTACATTTTACATTCAAAAAAAATTTTACATTCAAAAATTTTCATATTCTATAATTTCTCGTTCCTTATACATTAATATGTCGCTTTGAGATACATAATTTCTTGGAAAAGATTGCTAATAAAGAAAAATGTGTGCACGATAATTAACCGTACACATAGAATTCTCTTTATTTATAATTTATACACATCGTCATGCCATTCATGAGTAAATCACTTTACTTATCCATCAAATAATATTTGGTATAGCTCTGAAATTATGAAATAGCTCTATGCATATCGATTTTTTTTTTTTGCTCAGATTTTTAAAAGATACGTAAGATACAATCTGAAATATTTAAAAAGATACGTAATGCCTTTCACAGTTACAATGGTGCTATCTTTTAAAGTACTATCTAAAAACAAGGAAACGAATATCAATTTTTTCACTCATCAATATCAATCAACCACTTTTCAGATAATTTTCTCTCGATACTAAACCATGTCTCAAATTTTGCCATCCATTAATCTGTAAACAGTTGGTCGTCGTCACTTCGTTCAGCTTCCTCATAACCTGAGTTTCTCATCTACTACTGGTGTATATCTATCTCATGGCCCCCACAAGACTGGGACTGGCAGGGCTCTATCCGTGAGGCACGGGACAATTCTCATAATTTTTTTGCTTTTTTACGATATAAATTAACTATAGAAGGGCCCCTGAAAAGTCTAGCCGGGGGCCCGAAAAAAATTCCAGCCTATGGGGCCCCTGCTCTAGGATGTGGGGGCCATGATCTATCTATTCTATGAGATAAAATCACAAACTCGAAAAGGGTCTATTTCTATGTAACGGTAATCGGTTACGTTTTTTGGTGTGTTATGGAAATCGGTAATGGTTTTGGGTGAAGTTTTCATTTAACTCTTGAATATATCGTGAACCGTTCGACCCATCGGGACCAAATTATGTGTATGTACCGAGAGGCGTGGCCCCAGACATCCTGCAGCAGAGCCCCTAGGCTGGGATAGTTGGCGAGCCCCCAAATCCGCTTTTTTCACGGGGGCCCCCCTCTGTGGTTAATTTATAGTGTGAAAAATCAAAAAGCGGTAAGAATCGTTCCGGCCCCTGTCAGCCCTGTCCTTGTCGGATCCATGCCGAGAGGTATGTATATGTATAATATACATATATCACCAGTGCTCGCAACACACAGGATCGGGTACCCAGGGCGTGGCATTGCACATATACCTTTTTACGTGTATGCCTCTAGGGGCGGAGACATTTATGAAAAATACCTTCTTGGGGGAAGTTAAAAGGTTTCATTTCTGTGGGGGCATTTGACGGATCCAATTGTTTTCTTGCTGCTTTAACGTTGAAAATTTTGCAATAGCGGAAGCTCATATATATATCCAGTCTGGGGGGCGCATAAAAATCTGCGAATGGAGTCCCGGCTCCTTGATTGAGTGGCCCTGGGTTTTATTCGTTGTTAAAATGAACACGAATAAAAAATTTTCGTGGCTCTCACAAGGGGGGGGGGGGGATGGTCAACAAGCTTCCAGGTCGGGGCCCCCAATGTGGAAGTTGTCAGTTTTCATTTTGGGGTCCTGGATGAATTGCATTCTAAAATTCTGGGAACTAGTTCCCGGGTTCTTGATTGGGGACCTAGAATTTATTTGTTGGTAAATTGAATACAAGTGAAAATTTTTCGTGGCCCTCACAGAGGGGATGTCCAACAAGCTTCCAAGTCGGTGGCCCCATGTGGTAGTTGATAGGTTTCGTTTTGGGGCCCCCTGGATGAATCGCATTTTCGTTTTTTTGTTGTTGTTGTTTTACACCGTAAAATTTGCTACAGTAGAAGCCCGAGATAAAGCCAGTCTGGGCTCCGCTAAAATTCTGCGAATTGGGTCCCGAGTCCGTGATTGAGGGCCCTAGAATTTATTTATTGGTAAATTGAATACAGGTGAAAATTTTTCGTTGTCCAACAGAGGGGATGTCCGACAAGCTTCCGGGTCGGTGGCCCCATGTTGACAGGTTTCATTTTGGGAGCCGGCAGTCTAGGGACCGCCATGGAGAAGTTTTCTGCGGGTACTTGATTGCTGTTTTTCCCCTTTATTATTGTAAAATTCGTCAGTAAGCTGGTGCATTGACATAATACTTTTCATAGCACTCTGATGAAGTGGGACGAAATAAAAAAGATCTGTAGTGGAGATGAAGGGGGGTTGGCCACCACAGGCGGAGGGGGCAGAGCTCCCCACTAATATCCTAATAAGATCACAGTTTCGGACCTGCTTTACGTTCTGTTTATTCGTTACCCGATTAAGCGGGTACTGTCGTTTCAGCAATTACAAGCAATTCTGCTATTTCATCGATAATTCCTTTTACCTCAATTTTATCACAGTGTTCTCGCCAACAATCATAATTTTTGCTACTATGCATATCAAAGGGCCGGTTTTTGCCGGTCGGGGCAAACATTATTTTGCCACCCCCCACAACTTTAAAATTCAATAATTTTATAACGGCGTTCTTTGTTCCCACCTAAAAAATTACCACCTCCCTAAATTTTACCACAGAGGGCAGTTCCCCCCCCCCTCTACCCCCGTCTAGTTACGATTTTGCATATACAAAATACCACTTCAAGAATTTCAAGTGCATAGTTTGGTCCTTTGGTGTCTTAAAAAAAACCTATTACCACTATCGTAAAAACACGAGATATTCGAGATACCTACAGTTATTAATGCCCCTCATTCGATCAATAATCACTTTCTATAATTATTATTTTGCCGTAAGTGTGGTCAAGTTTTTTTCTGATGACTCTTGTCGTACGTAGGCTCTTATGTATCAATAATAAAAACACAATTTCTGTTCATCTAAATAAGATAAAAATAATACGTTGTATGTTACACTTGATTTCAAATGTTAAAGGTTCTCTTATTTTGCTACAAAAACGACAAATTTAGTGAATTTTACGTATTATTGTAGTATCTACTACTATTATACTTTACGTATACGTTTTAAGGTATCCGACTACGTTGAAAACGTCATTTTGGAAGAAAATATTGTTATTTTTTTTCATTTTTTCATTTTTTATAAAAGCCCTATTTGTTGTGATTCCAAAACAGGCCTTGTTTTGTTTATATGATGCTTGCAATCAAAGTTACGTTCACTTTAGTGTTGCGTTTTTACATACAAGTAATACGCGAATAAAGACTTTAAACGTGTTTTACGAAGAATGCTATTTTTTTGACATTTTACTTGAGTTTGTGACATGATTTGTAAAAATCTATTCATTGCATCATTACGAAATTTTAATGTGATATTTTTATATACATTGTTGAGGTTATGAACCAAAATCTAAGGTCTATCACATATATTTTTTGAATTGCAGTGTTTTATAGACGAAATGTAGGATGAAATTTCAAAATATTCACACGTACATAAACGTATTTAGGTGTAACTTATGAGCATATCACGCAATCTTTTAAATTTTGGTCCATAACCTGCAACATTACTAGCTAAATGTACTGTGAAAATCACGAAGCATTTCATTTACAAGATTTTTTGCAATCGTGTTTCGAATATCATGTGAATTTCGCCTAAAATTTGACATAAAAACGAATTTTTCATAGAAAATGTCATAGATAGACTAAAATTTGTCACTGTTTTCACCATTTCGAGACACTTTCTGTTAAAAAATGTTATTAAAGTTCACTCCAGTACCATTTTAAAGAAAAGTGACAAGAAAGGTAATCGGATACCTAAAGCACTTATAATACATAAAATCATATTATTGATTTTTAGATTACACAGAAAAGCTCGGTTCATATTTTTTTTCTTAATGAAAAGCATGGCATGCATAATCATCAGGACACACACTTTTATTTCACTCGGGAATTCACATCTGAAAGAAAAAAGCGGTATTTTTAGAAAGGGAAGTGCCACTTGTTCTGACATTTGCATTCATATCTGAAAGATCACAATTATATCTGGAAGTTTCCACGTGTACCCCAGAAACTTCAATATTACTGTATTTTTTAGTGTTAAAGTTTTCTTCCAACTCGAATGCTTCTTCCTTTAGGCCAGGATTACACTATAACAGTTTGATAAAAATTTGTTTATTGAAAACTGCAACCAGTAATCGTACCGATTACATTCACGCAAATGCAACCGATTGTCTTATTGGCTGCATTTTTTAGGTTTTATAAAAGAACTTTTATCAATTTTTTAGTGTAAGGCCGGTATTACACTATAAAAGTTTGATAAAATCCCTTTTATAAAACTCAAAAAATTCAACCAATAAATCTCATAGGTTACGTTCGAGCAAATGCAACCGTTAATCTTATTGGCTGCATTTTTCAAGTTTTATAAAAAAAACTTTTACCAAACTTTTATAGTGTAATACCGGCTCTAGGCCGGGATTACACTGTAAAAGTTTTGTAAAAGTGCTTTTATAAAACTTGAAAAATACTACCAATAAGCTGATTGATTACATTTGAGTAAATGCAACCGATCTGTTTATTGGTTGTATTTTTCAAGTTTTATAAAAGCACGTTTACAAAACTTTTATAGTGTAATCCCGGCCTAATACACAAGTTCATTTATAAAATTTGAAAAATGCAACCAATAGGCGGATCAGTTAAGTTCGCTCAAATGTAACAGATGTGCTTATTGGTTAGATTTTTCAAGTTTTATAAAATAATTTTTATCAAACTGTTATAGTGTAATCCCGGCCTTAGGCCGTTATTACACTATAAAAGTTTTCTAAAAGTTCTTTTATGAAATTCGAAAAATTCAACCAGTAAGATTATCGGTTGCATTTGCTCGAATGTAACCTATGAGGCTTATTGGTTACATTCTAGAAAATGCAACCGGTGACCTTATTGGCTGCCTTTTTCAGGTTTTATAAAAATACTTTTACCAAACTTTTATAGTGTAATCCTGGCCTTACGGATCACAACCAACTTGTTCATTTGTATGTACTTGCAATTTTTATCTTGCGAAAAAATTGTTTTTCTCGAGTCTCGTAATGTAAATTTCGCTTTCGCTTTATTGCGAGTGAATGCAAATGTCATCTTGATTGTGCATAGATTTTTCAGAAATTTAGAGATGAAAGTTCAAGTTCTAAATTAAAAAATAAAGATCAAATTATCTATGAAATGGTAAGAAATCCAACTTCAAGTTCGCAGTTGAAAAGTAAGGCATCCTTGCGAATACCGTATTTAACGATAAGCCAGACTTTTCAAACGTGAATGATAAAAGAGGCAATATCAAAAATTACCGCATTTTTGTTTATAGAAATTAATTTTGCTACCACTTTATTTATGTGCTTTGGGTCCATACCCATAATACACTGCAAATGCATGGTTTTTTTTTAATATTCTCGTTTACTAATCAAACATGTGACTGCATTAGAATATTTAATTCTTGCCGAAATTTCTTTATCTCCAGTAGTTTGACATTTTTTTTTTACCAATACGGTATTCGTAAATAGCACTGTTATAAAAAAAAGTTCAAATCTGGAAATTTCAATCGGCCGCTGTGGTTATAGTGACGGACTCGTGAGGACGCGGGTTCGAACCCCATCGTTGCCACAGTGGTGGTTGGTTGAAGTTGATTTTCTGTGGCTCCTGACTTCGAAGTGCGAATGCGAGCCGATCTCCTCTTTAAAAAAGTTTCGCCACAGAGAGCAGCAGCCCTACAGCGATAGAATCACTATATCTCACGCGTTTGAAAAATTGATGGCAGCAGTAGACGAGCATCACATAGAAGCAAATTTCACTTGAGGTTCACAACACAACATACACGCGCATTTTCCGGCATGACCCAGCAGTTCTTTTTCGACCACCTGCTAAAATCTCTTCATTGAGACAGAATGGAGGGCCATGATCTGGTTAGGAGGAGAGGAATTTTAATGTGGGATGGGGATTTTGGAGTGGAAAGATAACAATGTTTTTAAATTGGAAATAGAAGAAAAATCAAAATTTTGGCCCTCGAAATTCAAAACAGATTCTGAAAATTCCTGAAAGTACAATTTCGGTGAAGTTCGTCAGCCACTGCAGTGGTCGAGTGACGGACTCACATCGCGAGGACCCGGGTTCAAACCCCACCGTCGCTACAGTGGTGGTCTCTGATACGAACTGATCTCTCTGTTAAAAAAATATCACCACAGAGAGCAACCGGCCAACAAAGATACAATTACTCAATCATTACGCTTCACCCATAGGTTGAAAAATCGATGGTAGATCGCAGCACTATAACAAGCATTACACAGAAACAACGTTAAGTTCACAACACATGCACGAACATTTCCCAGCATGGCCCAGGTCTTCGACCACCTGCTAAAATCTCTTCATTGAGACAGAATGGCGGGTTATGAACTGGTTTGAAGTAGGAGGTGAAACTAGTCAGAGAAAATTGAAATTTATTTAACACAAACCCAACACAGTTAACTCAGATACAAAACACAAAAAACAAATACTTGGCAACAGACCAGTTTTTAAAATTGACATTTAATCAAGTTATAATCACGAAATATAATTAACACATATACTTTATATAATGACACACACACACACACACACGCACGTTTGTCTTTGTTACTTCAACTGCATGAATCGATATTTATTTCTGAAACACTACGAAAAGAGCTTGTTTATCTTGCTTTGATCACTCCCAAAAATATTCCATGAGATATGAGATAGACTAATATTTTTTACTAAGAGATCGCCAACGGATAAGGCAAATACACGGAAAATGCACGTACAAGCCTTTCCGTTTGCCTTATTCGTTGGTGATTTCTTAGTATTTATCCTTGGGCAAAGTTTCCACTTTCCCATAACATTTTTTATCGTACATACTCGTCAGACATCGCATCAATTGATTTTTATTTGTTTCAAAATACTTTTAAGCAGAAAATCACTCTCTGTTGGAATGTTGCTGACCTTTTTAGCTCTAAACCAGCTAAACTTTAATACAACTCGTGGAATTTGAAATGGGTTGAAGTTATGAGGAAAAATACGAAAGATATTTGAAGAATAGAGGTTTCCATAAACTTTTTTTCCTCTACTCAATAACTTATAAATAAAATGCTCAGACCTCTCGAGGAGACCCACCATATTGATATACGCGGAATTGTAAACCGTCGAGAGAGAGGGCAATAAATTGAATTCAGTTGTGTTGATTATATTAAAGTGAACTGTCGCGTGGCAGTCGAGTGGTTTGGGAACTGGCTTCTCACTGTGCAAGTCTGGGTTCGAATCTCAGTTCCGGCATAGGATGTCTATTAACCTAATACTAACAAATTCCCTGGACGGACCATGCTGATTCCTTGGCAATGAGTGCAGATCACGTTATTATTATTAAAAAAAATAAATAAATAAGGAGAACACAATTCATATATATTACTATATAATGACCATAAGTGTCCGAATACGAAGTAGATTAGCTATCGAGTATGTTCATTGGCTTTGTATGAGAACAGAATGGGGAGATGCTTCTCTTGCACGAACAGCTACTATTAAATCATATACATGCACGTAAAAAAATTATTATTGAATTGACTGCATGGACTGAAAAAGAAAAAATCAACTTTGAGCTTTAAATGAAATATATAGTGGTGCGAATTTAATGGCTATCATATTAATGTGTTAATCATTAGATGGCATGTTTGCAGAAAAAATATACAGAACAGAAGTATATTTTCGCTGGTGGAAATTTCAACCGATCTGAAATCTGCAATCTGAAAATAGGCGAAGTACCGTAATTTTTCCTTCGTACAATACGTGGCAGCGTGTAATCCACAGATGTCAATTTAGTTACATTGAGAGAGGAAAAAATGTCACTCCGCAATGGTATATAATCCACTTATGAAAATGCCATTCGTTAATAATGATATCTTAAAAAATGAAACAGGTTATTTGTCATGTTTTTGTACAAAAAAATAGTCGATTTTTATACTCACACATCTATACGCCATCTTTTAAAAATTATTATTTTTTAATGAATTTTTTAAATGTTCATTTCTATTACAACTTTGTAGATAACATTATGAAGCATGATTTTTGTTTTTGGCTAGCAGACCTCATTTCTCAATGGTTTAAGACTGAAAAAGACAATACAGCAATTTTATGCTTCAAACTTTGTTTTTGTGGTGAGGAGATCGGTATTTGAATATGGTCACTAACCATTGGCTCATTGGGTGACTGGAACATTGAAAATGACAAAAAAAAGAACTTCTCACACTGATAATAATTTTAAAAGTTGTAAAAATAACTTTTAGAGTATATCTCGCATCTGGACGCTTCACAGAAAATAAAATAGAGTTAAAATAGAATGTTTTAAATTTAAAAAAGTATGGGATTTTTTCCATCTCTATTTCCATATCTTCTCTCTTTTCACGTTTTTTATCTACCAAAAATAGTTCCCATGATATTTTCGACGTGTTCTTCTCCCTTATGTAGATGCTCCAAGTCGAGAAATTCTTTGGTGAAGGTGATCTGATCTTTTGGTAAGCACCCATGCTTTTCTCTGAATTTTTCGATAATTTTTCAAAGAACGTAGAGTACTGCTATTGCAGTAAAGAATGTGGAATGCAAAGAACTTCCCAAAAAAAAAAGTAAAGGGCTGGGATTACACTATATAAAAGTTTTAGAAAAGTTGTTTTTTACAAAACTTTAAAAATGCAACCAATAAGCGTGTCGGTTACATTCGAACGAATGCAATGCAATACGCTTATTGGTTGTTTTTTCTAAGTTTTGTAAAATGTCTTTTATCAAACTTTTACAGTTTAATCCCCCGGTCAAAAACCGATGAAGATGCTTAGGATGTCTCTGTTCGCATGCTTAACGGCTTTCCAGGTAATCGCTGGACCAAAAACCATCTTGAGCTTGTGGAAAGACATGAAAACTTATACGGATTTTCCAATGCTTGTCCAAATGACGCATCGCATCCCCCACATTCATCTCGAAAAATTCGAAGAAAACATAGATGTTTGTTTACCCAAAAGAGAGCACCTTCGTCAAAGAACTTCTCAACTTTGAGCATCTATATAAGGGAGAGCCCATCGAAAATATCATGGCAATTACTTTTGGGAGTTAAAACGTAGTATATAGAAATTAAAAATCGAAAAAGCCCCATTATTTTTTTAAATTTAAAATTTTATTTCAACTCAAATTTTGTTTTCTGCTGAACGTCTAGATATGTGTCTTACATTCTAAAAGTCATTTATAGTTTTTAAAATTATTATCAGTGCAAAAAATTTATTTTTTTGTCGTTTTCAATATTCCAGTCACCCAATGAGACAATGGTATATGACCAATTAACAAATATCGATCTCCTCACCACCAAAACAAAGTTTGTAAGGAATAATAATAATTTTCATGATTATTCAGGTCGAGCAAATACAGAAATAACAACTTTAACCCAAGGACATAGAAAAAGTTTTTCTTTTGCTACATAAGTGTAATTATAATACAAAGCGGTACATAATCCGCACTAAGAAATTACTATGTTTTTATATGTATAACTCCGCGGATTATACTCAAACAAATAAGGTACAATCTCACGTTTTTTGCTTGTTGGCCGTAGTTATAGTTAACAACTACACTGGCCACTTTTCAAACAAGTATTTTTTTCCATTCCAGCTGTGACTTTGATGTCTGTTTTGTCATCAGCTGTAAATTGTGGATCATGGTCTAAATGGCCCATTTGCTATCATGAAATAATTTTGGTATAGTGTAAAGTATACAAGGATAGGGCACTCTTTCTCTCTCTTAAGTAAAGCGTACTCTGGGAAGGTTTTTCAAGGCTTGAAGATTTGTTCATCATTCGGTTAAAGATCACAATGTCACTATTTCTTCAATAGAGATTAGGTGCGGATCTGGGGGGGGGGGGGGTAGGAGATCACCCCCACCTCTAGATACTACTTCACCAAACACAAATTCTGGCCATATCGCTGTATTGCAATTTACTGCCATTAATGAGATCGGTTGGAAATGAAGACACTATCTATCTGTGGTAGCCTCAAGTTCATTAGGGATAATGTCTTATGTATATCCTCCCTCGGGTTTGAAAGTGTGACCGTGACGGCAACCTTCATGGGGGTACACTCATCTTACCACCACGCCACTCGAGCTCCCCTCTAGATAGATTTCCCCCATGTGGAAGAATTCGGTTTGACCCATGAAAGATGGGATGATCCTACGAACCTACACAATAATCGCCCCTCATGACACATCGCCCTGGATCAGCACCTGGCAGGGATCTAACATCTATCTCTGCTCGTTTTGTTAATCGAAATTTTTCTTATGTTTTAAGGAATTTTTGTGTCTAGAAATAAAATAGTGTCTAGTCTAGAATTTTTGTGTCTTCAATAGAAATTTTAGTGTCTCAGTCAGGGCCACTGCATGGGTAGAGCTCCGGTCGCTAGGCCAGCGGGATGTAGAATTTGCTATTTGCTTTCCTTTGGCTGTTCCGTACCGTAACCGTAATTGGTGGAACGGGGTTCCAATGGATAGTTATAATCCATCAAACCCCCTTCATCATCCTTTGGCTGTTCATTTAATATTTCTGCGAAGGTGGAGCCAAAATGAGTTTTTGTTTCTAGGGATTGTGACCCGTTCACAAGAAACATATTCGCGCTTAGATCAATGAATATCAGTTATTTTCTTCTGTATTTATGTGACTAGCATAACCTTTTGTTCTAGTTATAAAACTAGTTATTTGAGTTATGACCTTTGGTAATAGCATTCAGGGGTGCTGAATGCTATTACCAAAGGTTGACTTTAAGGTTACACCAAAGGTTACCTGAATGCTATTACTTCACGCCAGGTTATTCATTTGCTTTGATTATTTGCCTTTAAACGTTGTCTTTAATTGAAAAAAAAAATTGTTAGCATAAGTAACGGTATTTTTGGGGTTTCTCTGTACCCGTGGAATAAAAATGAAATAAAAAAAACTTCAAGGAAATTTGCTGAAGTGAAGGGAGGGTGCAGTCTTCACTTCAGCACGTCACGCTATCATGGGTGTTGTAAGGGAAGTAAGTTCGTGTCTCGCGTGGCGTATTGGTTAGTGTACTATTCGAATTGAAAGAGAACCGTGGTTCAATTCACGACTGCGACCGACCAGTAGACTTTTCTTTTCGACTTCATCGAAGAGATACAGAAAGTTTCTTTCATTGATCTTTCTTTGGGTCTCTCTCTTTGAAATGTATCTTATGCAGATATCAATTCAATAAGTTGAAGGGGGTCATGCTCTTGGATGAGAGAGCCCTGGTCACGGCATGAGATCACAAGTAGAAAATATGATGAAAATAGGGCGAAAGGCCAAAAAAAAAGTTAAGAAACACTGGTATATAGAGAACATGCATATACTCACACACATACGGGCAGACAACCAATCACATACGTAGTATGTACAGCCAGCTAGCTGCACATAAAGCCGATAAAAATTTGAAAAAATACCAGTTACTAGCTGTATATCACCTATCGATAGGAATGGCCACAATTATTAGAGTATTACGAGTATATATGGAATCCTCAATGTGAAATCTCTCTCCCATTTCTACATTCCAATCCTCCGAAGAGGGATGGCCCTCGCCTCGAATGTAATCGAAACAGTACACAAGCAGGTAAGAAACGAGGGGGAGAAGCGAGGGGATTGGTATATATACGAGCTAAATGCCTCACTTTCTTATTGTCATTCGATTTTCGTACTCGTTTATAAAAAGATTCAGGATATGCCTTTCCCTCCACTGGATACCAAGCAACCAGCCAACCAACCAACCAACCCTCTTGACTAGTTACGAATCTTGTATAAAATTTTTTCTCATTTCCCCTGCTTTTTCTTCTCTCTTACCCACATCTCAAGTAAAAAACTTCTTTACCATAACCAGCTTTTTTTCTCTCCTTACTTACGGCATGTCGGTTAGTCAGTCGTTGCTGCGACACAAGAAAAAATAATAATAATTCGGGGTGTGGAAGGAGAGAAAAGGAGAGAAAAGAATCTTAAAAAGACAGCAATTCGCACCACAGTATTGAATTATGTATCAGGCATCAAGAGATGTATGGACAGCGAACCTCTGGGCGGGGAAGATGCGTAGAGGTTGGCAATATATATTAAAAACAAAAACAAAAAAATGTACAGAGAAGAGAGAGAGAGAGAGATGGCAACGTACATAGCCATATGAAAAACCATCTCTCTCTCTTTTTCGTACAGCATGTGAGCCTTATAACATCCGAAGCCTTAGGCACCAGACAACCTTAATACGCCCTTTTTGCTTGCATGTCGTCTTTTGACTGATTACCCAGAGCTTGCCTAGACGCAGCACCAGCACTAGCTATAGCTAGTCTATTTTGGGGAAAGATGAGTTTTCTAAAACACCACACACACTACTCTCTCTATCTACTACTCCTTACTCCTTCTTATATACGTACATGCGTGGAGGTACGGGAGAGGCCTTAATTTCAATTTTTAATTAAGAAGTGAGCCCCGGTGCAAGGTAGGCCCCGTCTTTCATCCCCCCTCCCATGCTTTATTATTCTTACCTTTTTTTTTTTTATCATATAATGATGTCTTCTCTCACTCTTCTTTTTTTTTTCCTTAAGATGCTTTTTAAAGACTACAACCGACTGCACTACAGTCTCTGGTGTGTATATGTATGCGTATAATAAAAGTAATGATAAAAAAAAAAAAAACACTTATGCTCAACATCAAGAATTGTGATGAAGGAATGAAGGGAGGGAAGGGAGCTCACACAGAGGACCGGACTTATAATAATAACTTCTTAAGATTTTCGTCCTCCCCTTATAACGTTCCCACCATGTTTCGTTTGAAGAAAAGTAGGTATTGGTGTTGTGTGTGTGTGTGTGTGGTGGTTTGTGAAAGGAATTGAAGGATTTCCATATAGATCCATTTAGTTTTGTTTTTTTTTGAAGGTGGCCTAACGATTATATTGGGGGTCATTTAATTTTTTTTTTAAATTTTTTCGTGTAAGGGTGTGCAACGGGATTGAAATTTTAAGAATATTGTATGAAATGGGACGGGAGTGGGGAACCCTTTGGGGTTTTTCTTTTCTCTGTAACAAGCTTTTTAAACCTGTGTGTCACGAAAAGTTATAGAGAAAATTGAATAATTTTTTTCCTAAAACAAAAAAATTGAATGTCCAAACAAAAATTGAGATAATATGATGTATAACAGTACAAATACAATGCCACAACAGGCAAAATGCCCAACGAGGTGGCTGAGAAAAAGATGCTCGTAACAAATATGGATGTCATATATTTCAAAAATACAGCAACCCAATTAAAAACACAATAAAAAAATTATAAACAATATATACACATTATAAAATACTATACAATGCCCATAATGTATTTATGGTTGTCTTATTCTAAGTTAAACAGTAGTTCCCAACTTTTTTTTCGTTATGCCCCACCAAAGCATCTTGTAAAATCCTGATGCCCCCCTTAAGAGACACGCAAGGAAGGGGGATGCGGAGCCCCCATGGAGTCCCTCCCTCTTCCAAGATGATCAGAAATCAACAAAAGATTATAAACAATAATTAAATAATCGAAAAAAATCCTTTGAATGCTGTTTCAATCGATTTTTGTGAATTTAAAATGCTTTTTTTATAAGGTTGTAAAATCAAAATCCATTACTGGAGAATTTCATTTATTCTGAGATAACTTTTTCATAAATATATGAATTTTTATTAATTCTTAAATTAATTTTTTATTATTGAAAATGAATCTCGTTAATTTCTATGGTATTTTTTCTTCAAATACGAATTTACATAAATTTGAGAAATTATTTTTTTCATTAAACATGAACTTTCATCGATTCTGGTGGTTTTTTCGTTAAATATTAATCTTCGATAATTCTTTTTTTTATTTCCCAAATACAAACATATACAGTCGAATCCCATAATACCGAACTCCAAGAAACCGGAGAAATTACTTCGTTATAGCGAAATTTCGCTATAAAGGAATTCCAGGTCTTTTCGCATTGTTTCTGTATATATTTATCTGGGGGAATTACAATAGTGTTTTTAAAACGAGATTTTCGCTATAACGGTATTCGTTAAAACGGGATTCAACTGTAATACATAAATTCAAACATACGGTAAAACCTCGTTAAGTCGTCACTCCGGTTGTAAGTCGTTGTTTTTCTTCAGGCTTGTCCAGCTTTCATAGACAACAATGTTATTAAACCCTCGTTTACTCGTCGCTAATTTCGATTAACTCGTCACCATGAAAAAGTTCGAGACAGAGGAACAGATAATTTCCATGGCTTCTTTTAAAAAAAAAATATCTTGTTAACAGCATTGTCATATGCACAGAGTAAGAATAATATATTTTATAATTAATATCTTTATCTATAGAATTTATATCTTTCGTCTATGGTTATATGCTTAAAAGTCACCATAAAAGCCTTATGTACCAAAACGGAACAGTTCAAGTAACGAAAGTTACGCTGGGGAAGTTCATTTGCCGACTACAGTTTTTGAAACATTAAGGACTGTTCGAGCAAGACCTGATTTCCGCATGGGTCCCACTAATTTAGGGCTTCAAATTTAAACAAATTATCCTTGTTGAGAAACCAGACATTTTTTTCCAAAGTTGAGGTCTTCTAATAAGTGCTTTTCCCTACCTCGGGCCCTTCACAAGTCCCTCGAAGTGAACCCTGTGTTCGAGATCACCTTGTAGTGAGCATGTGAAAGATTTCCTTGATAAATTTTACCAAGATTACCTTTTAGTTGTTTCATAAACTACTGATAAAGAATTATAACACTAAAATTAAAATTCATCTATTTGTAAAATTGATGTGCAGTAGTTCTGTTGTGAAGAAAAGCTAACTATTCTAACAGTTGCCCTGATTAGTCTAAATTAAAAATTACTAGTAAAAATCAAAGTGTGCCAGTATATTTTAACGTAATAAGTTGAGTAATAAGAGCTCTAAAACGGTGAAAGGTTCAATTTTTTTTTCTTCTGCAATCTATAAATGTTCTTAATATTGTAATTTTATCAAGGAAACATTTCATTTTCTGGATATTATGCTGAGGTGAACTCGGAAAGAAAAGCCATCTTTTCTCCGTCGGGACACGAACCCAAGCCCTCTTGCACACCGGGCAAGCATACTACCATCTACACCACTGGAGACACGACCTTGCCTTCCTTATTTCACGCACTGTGGCGTCTGAAGTAGAGACATTAGTAGCCTCTCTTAACTTCAGGAATTTGCCTCCAGGTGGGACGGTTTAGAGCAGTGTTTCCCAAAGTGGGCAATATCGCCCCCTGGTGGGCGATGGAATGGTCCAGGGGGGTGATAGAAGCTACGGGCTTAACATAGGATCCTATGGGTTCACTTTTTCCCCATAGGAAATCCTATGGGGGGCGATGAGTGGAAACAAATTTCTGATGAAGGGGGCGATGGAACAAAAAGTTTGGGAGACTATGGTTTAGAGCAATGATTCCCAACGTCGGCGTTAACGCCCCCTTGGGGGCGATGGAATGTTTCAGGGGGGCGGTAGAAGCTGCGGGTATAACATAGGATCCTATGGATCACATTGCGTTGGGGGGCGATGGGAGAAAAAAATTTCTGAAGAAGGGTGCGATGGGACAAAAAAGGTTGGGAAACTATGGCTTAGAGAGATGGTTGGCTTATTCTCAGCCCAAGATATCAAGGAAACATTTTTTTTTCTGGATATTATGCTGAGGTGAACTCGGAAAGAAAAGTCATCTTGTCTCCGCCGGGACAAAAGTAATTCTAATTCTTTTTTTAATAAATGTTATATTACTTTAAATTTATACGATTTTCACAATACTGCACATTGAAACTGACAGCACTTCGCTTACGTCGTCACTCCGCTCAAGCCGTCATAATTTTTCGATAACATGAGGTGACGACTTATATCGAGGTTTTACTGTATTTTACACAAACACAAACATATACGCAAAAGGCATAAAGGAATTAGTAATTGAATATATATTTTTTTAGCAATAGCTTTGTTACATTTATTAGATATGTGTTCAAATGTATTTTCGTTTGTGTATATTTTTGAATAAAGTTACTTATTGTGAGCTCAATATAAAATATAATTATCATGCATCATTGCTATTTTTAACTCTGGAGTTTCTTTTATCGACTATGAATTCTCATGATTTGAGAATACTTTTTCTCCGCCAATTCTGAAATTTTTCCTTTCAATAATTATGGTATAATTTTTCTCATAAATTCAAAAATTCTGAAAATCATTTCCTCATTGAGTTTTTTTTGTTCCAATTCTTGCTATAAATTATGTAACTATGTAAGCTTTTTCGTTGGTGGGACACTGCAAAAAACTTCGACGGCTACATGTGGTACGACGCCCATGCGTTAAAGATACCTGGATTTTTTTAATGCTTCTGAAGAACATGGCATCCATGAAAGAAAAGGTATAAAAGACGAAAGGACAGTTGAAGTAGTAATAAAAAAAATAAAAACAAATAAATTATTTATTTGAACCGATAACAAAAAAACATCAAATGAAGTTACAAAACACATACAGTATTAGAAAACTGAAATACATGGGAAAAAAGTTATGAAAAGAATCATAATATACAAAACATTCTCTGTCAATATAAACCCATTCACTCAAATTACTCCCACTAAAAATAAAATTGTTCCCATTAAGAATAAAATTGCCCCTCTTGAAAATCAAATTGCCCCCCCTGTGGTCGTGGGTTCCACGTTGGGAACCACGGATGTATATCATAACAATGAAAATGAAAAAATCCAAAGAATGTTTTTATACACTGTTTTCCCCTCAAAAAAAAAAAAAATTAAAAGTTCCTGGATTGAAAAACAAGTTCTAGACAAGACTATCAAACTTGTTGCAGAGAAAAAGGGTTAAAATAGAAAATGCAATAGAAACATTTGAACTACAGAAGACCTACATCCAGTCGATGAGATCCTTAGTGAACGTTTTTTTTTTCATCAATTGCATAAAATTTTGGAAAAAGCATTTTTATGCACCTACAGCCGACACATACGAGTATTTTCTCCGGATTAGTTATGAAATTTCATTGTTTAAGGCAATGAGGCATAACCTGTGCTTAGTGGGGGGCCGTGACCGCTCCAGTAAAATGAAATTAATCAGTAAATTTAATGACTTATAAAGGGCTTCAACATAGAATTTTTTTTCTTAAGAAGGGTTCCCCGAGTCCAACAATTTGGGAACCGTTGGTGTGAAGTGTGCGAGCGTCAGCGAATTAAAATACGTATTACAGAAAAGGAGAAGTCACTAAAAATAAATTGTAAGAGAAATGACGGAGGATTGCCATTAAACTGTTAAAACAATAGATCATCGTTTCCCAACCTTTTTTGTCCCATCGCCCCCTTCTGCAGACATTTTTTTCTCCTAGCGCCCCCCAACGCAATCTAACCCATAGGATCCTATGTTATACCCGTAGCTTCTACCGCCCCCCTGGAACATTCCATCGATAATCGATGAATAGATGTTAAATTTTGACTCAATTTGGTAAATAACAGACTTAAATTTAGGAATCGATTAATGGCACAATTTGAAATGTTACAAAAGCAATTATTCTGTTCTTGACATCACATGTGCGTGAAACCAGTTTTTCTGTAACGAGCAATCGCCAATTCCTTATAAAAATAACCATTGGCGAGAAATACAGTGCTACAGCAAGTCTGTAGTGATTCAAAATGCATTTCACAGGAAAGAAAGTTTGTAAACGGCCAGGGCCGTCTTGACGGCATCACTGGCCAACGGGAAAAAAGTGCTCTTTCTGGAGCTTTCTACTTGGCTAGAGAGAAATACCTTCCACCCGATTTCATACTCACTGTCGAAAATTTCACCAGATCTAATTTTCATGAGGCCCTTTCTGCACTTGAGGTTCTCGGACTGTGCTTGGGTAGCCCATGCGTTAATATGTGCAGGGCCGCAACTAGATGCTTGGTCACCCGGGGCAAGTGCGCATTTTGGCACCCCCTTGTAATGTTGAGGTTTGAGAATAAAATTTGCCCCCCCCCCTGGTAAAGCGCCCGGTACACGACACCCGTCTGCTCCCCCCTAGTTGCGGCCCTGAATATGTGCAGTTAATATTGATTTTTATAGTCATAATTACCACACACGTACAGCTGTCCCATATTCTAGTAAGGGCTATAAATTGAAGTAAGCTTTATTAAAAAGAAAGAGCCTTTTTAATAAAAAAAAAAGTCAAGAAGGGCGAAATTACGAAATTTTCCGTATGCGTGTCATACTATTACCCTTATTATGATAAAACGCAATAACGACAAAAAAAAATGTGCCGTTACATCCGAGGTCGTTGCGTTTTAATTGACGTTTCAAGCGAGGTTCGTTGACATTCTCCATGAACTAAGAAGAACTCTATTCTCCTAGAACTGCTAATTGAAGACGTTATAACCGAGTTGTCACAACCAAAGTCGTTATAATCGATTTCAACTGTATATAAAAATTTATCTCTCTGGGCGGTCAGCGTTCATGTCTGTCTGTCTGTATATAAAAAAGAGGCCAACAGGGCTCCACCATAGAAATTTGTATACTAAAAAGGGCTGCGTGAGTCAGAAAGGTTGAGAACAGCTGTCCTAAACCATGGATATTTTCTGGTTAAAATGTTAGAAATTAGAACCTATCATAGAATCTTTCGAACAAGCTTCAACATTGTTCCTCTCAAAAAAAAAAAGAATGAAAATATTCTACATACAATGGAATTCCGTTATAACGAATACCGTTATAGCGAAAATCTTGTTTTAACAAACACTTTTCTAATCTTCCAGATAAGTTTACATAGGAACAATGCTTGAAACCTGCAATTCCTTTATAACGAAATTTCGTTTTAACGAAGTGATTTCTTCGGTCTCTTGGAGTTCGTTATAACGAGATTTGACTGTATTTCTCAATCTAATTAAGTTTTGTTCCAGGAATTGCAATAATTATTTTTAGAATAGTTATTATAAAAATATAATAATTAACCAATGATAGCAATTATCTCATGATTAATAATTATTGTTATTAATTAAGTCATACTAGAACTGAAAATCTCAATTTAAGTGTACCGTTCAACTGTAAATTCAAGCGTGCCACGGGATAAAAACGGTTGTCCACCCCTGCTCTAAAGGCTTGTTAAAGGCATTATAAGCAACATGAATGAATGAACGCCAGGAGCTCTGCCACCGGACTTATCCCGTTGCCGAGATCTCTTCCAGTCCAGCTTCGTGGCAGAGACTGGAACAAAGTGAGTGCACCTAACAGTCTGAGTGTGTAGCTAGTGTTGTGCTTGATTTTTTAGTGCTGCCATCTATACTTCAAATTGTGAATGAAGTGTAATGATTGAATATTTGTTACGTTGTAGGCCTGTTGCTCTCTGTAGCGAGACTTTTTAACGGGGAGATCGACTCGCATTCGCGCCTTGAAGTTGGAAACCACAGAAAACCAACTTCAGCCGACCATCACTGTGGCGCCGGTGGGGCTCGAACCCGGATCCTCGCGATGCGAGTCCGGGTATGACCACTCGACCACCACAGCGGCCATTATAAGCAACAACGTTTTTGTTCCAATGATGCAAAACTTTAAGTGTAAATTGAAGAAGGAACTCGTGGAAGATTCATCATAGCGATTCCCTATTGTGAAAATTATTTCTACCAGTCAAACATCTTAATTTTTCCTCCCCTATAAAAGCAATGACTATTCGATCGATTTCTTTGGGCTGCTATGCCGTCGTAGGTTGGAGTTAGCACTCAACGTTTGTATTATCAGGTGACAATATTTTTTTCCCCCTTTTAAGCTACTAACTGGTGAGCAAATGCCCACCAGACTTTCTGTTTTACCCACCAGTAAAGAGAAAAAATGGTCAGTGGTCGAATATATACGTATATATTTAACCTTCCATTGGTGAATTCCGTAACGCTTTACAGGTTTTTGAAATTACTTCATTCGTATCTCAACCTCCTGAGACAAACAGGGGAGCTCTTTTTCATAAGTAGAGTCTAAAATCGATAAAAGGTGGCTCCAAGGATGGTTCGCAGACCAACAACAGGTTCCCGAGGGCTCCGAAGGACTTGTTTCATAATAAAGCACAAATCAGAACGAAATATATTGTGAGTGACCATGGTACAGTGCAGGGAAAGAGGGTCTCTTGGTACCTGTGATGTTTTGTTAGGGGAGGAGGACGGTCTTAATGAAAACTACTACCCCAAGAGCAGTAAAACCCGAATGGTCCACGGCGACCTAGAAAGCCACGATATTGTTTGTCGGTCTCATAAATACAAAGGTCACAACAGGCAAACTGCCCTACGAGGTCGCTGAAAGAAAAATGAAAAATGCCCAAAAAATGCGGACGCCAAATAAAAATTCAGCGACCAAAAATAAAAGCAATTTTCATGAAAAACTAAAAACCATATAAGAAGAACTTGGAACAGAAGTGTTCCGCGAAATATGCAAAATTCCATTCTCATTCCCAAGGATGTCACGAGAGTAAAAGCTTGGCAATGCTATAGAGCAGTGATTCGCAAAGGATGTGCCGTGAGTTCGGTCAGGGGTGTGTCGAGATAATCTTGGGAATAAAACTTAATTGGAAAGTAGTCGTAAGGCTGTGATTCGTGGAAACTTTTGAATACCACCCGTGTCTCGGTATCAGACAGGGGTGCTGCGAGATAATTTCAAATTTGCAAAGGGTGCGACGATTTTATAAAGTTTAAGAATCGCTGGCTCCCAATTAGCTTCTCTTTGAAAGAATTTTTATTTAAAGGGCCAACTAGTATGAATTTCTTACGAAATGGCCTGTCACACACAGATGTTTCCAAATCGTGGAATGTGAGAACGGAGCAAACTCCCTTACTACGGCCTATTTGCTCGAAAAACACATTTACCTAAAAACCAATAATATTCTCAATAGGATAGATGGCTATAAAGGTATTTCTAGTAGCTTCAGCGTAGAACAATGGTCCCTCTTGCGGCTCTAGCAAAGCTGCAAAAAGTCTAAAGGCGGCAACGGCTAAAATCGACTAAAACGCGAGCCGTGGCTGGTAATCAAGGGGAACCACAAGTTACGAAATCACGTTTGGAATCCTAGTTTGCTGTAAGCTGGCGAGGAGTACCACAGATTTTGTATGAATAAAATAAAATTAATAGCACCGCGATTTCTCAGCCACGTCAATTTCGGATGCCACTGAAGTATCTTGAAATCGGGCATGGGTGCCGCGAGACATTTAAAATTCCCAAGGATGCCTAGCGCAAAAAAAAAAGAAAAAACTAGGAATCCCTACAGAAGTCGAGCTATCAGATCAGTATGAAAACGGTCAATATCTCTCGAATGGAATTTCTAAAATAATAATAATAATGACACTATAACACTCATCGATTCCATCAAAACTTTTTAGCCTTTGGCCAATCCTATTGTGTTTGTGTATATAATTACGTTTACACAAACACCTCTTAGTTGAAGCTTATGAATATGACTGACCGGTAGTGGCTAGCACGAAATGTTTCATTTTGTATACGTGCGCATATTTTAGAGAGAAGGAATTGATAAAATTCATACGCACAGTAGCTTTTGCTGCTGCTGCACCGTCATTATCGTTATTGTTTTGGGTGGATATCAATCAAGATATCAATCACTTTCTTGTCTTCATCATCATAATGACTGTTGCGCAGAACTAAGCTGTGCGCTACTGTTTTGTTTGTTATTCAATCGTGACAATTCACTCAGGGAGACCCTAGCTCTTCGTCTTCTCTGTCCATGGTTACAAAATGGTTATGGCCGTTGATATGAATAACAATTTTTCCCTTTTGTGTGCTATTAAAAGAAAAAGAGCCACGTTTTGTGTTCATGGCTGGTTGAGAGCGAAAGGAGAGGAAGCTTTCTCTCTCTCTCTCTCTCTGTACAGTGTAAGATCGGAATCTGGGAACATTATATTTGTAAATTTGAATTAAGTTCCCTCCCCTCAGGGGCCCCTCGTTTTCATAATAAGATGAGAAAAGAAGGTGAAGGCTGTTTGAGTGTCATTCGCCGTCCTCTAATGAATCGGTTATTCAAATTCTGTTCTGTACGATAATCAGTCCGAGACCTGTAGTTTATAGCCGCATTCCGCATAGTCAGACTCTGTGGTCATTCTAAACTCACGTGAGATATTCTAGAGATAGATGAAATTGTGTTTAATATTGGTCAGTAACTCTCAACTTTCTTTTTTTTGTGGCACTTCCCATAATAAAATTTTAATGGATGCCATGTGCAGTCGAGTAGCAGCAGCGAGAAATTTACTATTCCGTTATGCAATATGTTACCAAAGAAGCATCAACATCTCAAACAGATTCAAAACAAAAAACGGGAAAACGTCTAAGCTGTTTACTTCTTCACCCATAAATATTTCAACATCCACTAAAAAATATGAAAGCCGCAGCAATAAGAAGAAAGAGGATAAAGTCAATAAAAATCCGAAGAATAAAGCTATTTTAATAGGATTATCGTGAGAAGAAGAGGACAATTTTCTGAAACTTGTATATTTTGCAACGAATATTACGCACAGTTCAAATAACGAGAAGAAAAGATCTAGTGTCACCTTTGTAGAGATTGGGCTCGCGAAGTACGCACAAATACAGAGGAAGATGACACTTTTAAATGTGGATTTTGCAATTAGCATGATGAAAAATAGCTACTTGAATTTCTTAGTAATTGGAAGTTAAATGGTCATATATATATATATAAAGGGAAGAGGATCTTATTTTTTTTTAAATCGAAATGTGTAACTTGAAAGACGTATGCAAATTTTTCATTTTTCAAAATATACTTTTTCATAATATTAATAAATGAAATTCATTTTTTACATACATTTCAATGGGTAACCCGGTTTTATCCCACCCGTGAGGCAAAACCGGGTGTTTGCTATTTTTACAGGTAAAAAAAATCATAATAATTAAATAAAAAATTGTTAACAGAAAAATCGCTTATATTCAGGTAGTTGAATATTCATTGAAGCTGTATGACAAAGTTTTGCGTAATTTTCTTTTCATGTTTCAGGACACAATGTTAGTTTCCCCCACTTTCCCCCTACACCTATAACATACCCTGGATATAACGTACAACAGTGATTCTCAATTTTTTGTCATTTGCGGCTCCCTTGCCTAATTCATCTAATATCTGTGGCTCCTCAGAATAGTTTGGTAGATATTTTCCCCATATTTTCTCCAGCTTGAGGCGACAAAGTTTGGTGACACAATTTAAGAAGCACTGACATACACCCTAGATATAACATAAGGTTTTGTAATATATCCGAGTTTTCGCCCATCCATTTCCATATATTTTTATCTCTGTTATTACATACCAGCTAGACAAATCATCAGAAATTTACATGCCCGGTCGGGCATTGGACTTAAAATAATAGATGCTAGAATCAATATATATTTTACATCCTCGAGAGAAACATTATCACTGGATCTATTCAGGGCCGTCTTAAGAGCACCAGCCCCCTGGCCAAGTGATTTTTTTTGAGGCCCTACCAGGCAAATTTACATGAATATTCCTCGAAAATTTCGACTATATCTCATTTTTGTGAGCCTCCGGACCGTGCCCGGGTGGGCCGATGCGTTAAGATGATACTGGATATACTTTATTTAGCATTTTACATCCTGTGATTTTACACAGTGATTTTACACAGTGATTTTACACACTGTATTTTACACAGTGATTTTACACACTGTATTTTACACAGTGATTTTACACACTGTATTTTACACAGTGATTTTACACACTGTATTTTACACAGTGATTTTACACACTGTATTTTACACAGTGATTTTACACACTGTATTTTACACAGTGATTTTACACACTGTATTTTACACAGTGATTTTACACACTGTACTTTACACAGTGATTTTACACACTGTATTTTACACACTGTATTTTACACAGTGATTTTACACACTGTATTTTACACAGTGATTTTACACAGTGATTTTACACAGTGATTTTACACACTGTATTTTACACAGTGATTTTACACACTGTATTTTACACAGTGATTTTACACACTCTATTTTAAACAGTGATTTTACACACTGTATTTTACACAGTGATTTTACACACTGTATTTTACACAGTGATACTGGATATACTTTATTTAGTATTATTTACTTATAATATTTAAATAATATATATTTTAAATACTGATTTATATTCACAGAAAAAAAATCGAAACTGATATAATTTTTTTTATCGAAATTGTGAAAGAAATACAAGAATTCAAAAGGAATGTAACCGCTAATTAAAGATCTAAAATCAGTCAAACCGCTAATTACAATTCACCTCATTTATAGAATCACGGCCAATTTATGGTATGGGACCAGACTTGCACAGGCGCGAACCCAGGCCAGATCATGGGAATCATGCGGCTGAGAGAAACCGGGACAAATACTGATAAATACCGGTGCATAACTCAAATAAGTAAATCCACGGATAACTAAGTTTTAAGAAGTTTCACAAAGTTATGATAATCACTAGATAGAAGAAACAAGTCGCTAACAATCAGAAACACCACTCAGAGTATATTTAAGCACCTCAGCGCATTCTTTTTATTGTTATGAACAATTCTAGATCAAGAATGTGACGATAGCACGAAAACTCAGCCCGCCAAATGATTTGAAATATGAAAATAATGGCTCCTTAAAGTCTTATTTATTCTCGGAGATTATTTTTCCGTTAAATACGAATTTCCATCAATTCTGAAATTATTATTTTTTAACCAAATACGAATCTTCATTAAATCTAAAAATTTTTCTTTCAATAACTATGGAATTTAATTAATTATTTGAATTTTTTCATGTGAATTGCGAAATAATTTTCCACCAAAAAATTCTGAAATTATCTTTTCAATAATTATGAAATCATTTCTCCTATTAATTTTAAAAAAGTCATTCTTGTTTTTATTCTTTTTTTTTTATTTTCTTAAGTTATTCTTTCTTTTTTATTCTAAAATTACTTCTTTTAATATTTCTATTTTTTTTCTCAAAAAATCAAAATTATTTCTTTGAATATTATAGTTGTAAACTTATTTCTCCCATTGATTCTGAAATAATTCTTTTAATAATACTAAAATTATTTCTTTTAATAATTCAAAAATTATTTCTTTTAATAATTCAAAAATTATTTCTTTTAATAATTCAAAAATTATTTCTTTTAATAATTCAAAAACTATTTCTTTTAATAATTCAAAAACTATTTCTTTTAATAATTCAAAAATTATTTCTTTTAATAATTCAAAAACTATTTCTTTTAATAATTCAAAAACTATTTCTTTTAATAATTCAAAAATTATTTCTTTTAATTATTCTAAAAAATTATTTCTTTAAATACAGTCGAATCCCGTTATAACGAACTCCAAGAGACCGGAAAAATCACTTCGTTATAACGAAACTTCGTTACGAAGGAATTAAAGGTTTTTTGCATTGTTCCTATGTAAACTTATCTGGGGGATTGGAAAAAGTGTTCGTTAAAACGAGATTTTCGCTATAACGGTATTCGTTAAAACGGAATTCGACTGTAATTCAAAAATTTTTCTTTTGATAATTATATTTTTTTCTTCCAAAAAACTATTTGAAAAAATGTTTTTAAATTATTTATCATTAAATCTTAAATTATTTCTTTCAACAATTATGAAATGATTTCCATCAACACACACACACACACAGTTATGAACAATTCTAGAAAATTTTATCTTCTAGGATAAAATTAATTCTACAATTTTATCCTATAATAAATTCTGAAATGAATTTTTTTCGATAATTCTAAAATTGTTTTTCAATTATTGGCAACGCATGCCATGCGGTGAAGATTCTCCTCCTGCCGTAAAGCATGTTTTATACTACTGTATGTATATGGGATATCCCGGATTGTAGTCAAAAGATGCGATTTACGAATCTACCTACCTGCTCATTAAGTTGGCTAATCACTGCAAAAATGGATGAAGGAGGTGGGGAATGAAGGGTGCTACAAATCATAGTATTTTATTGAGAAAAATAATGGGAACTGGGATTTCTTAAACATGGCAAAATACGGGACGTCGCCAATTGTCATCAAAAACGTTCCATAAGTCGACAAAATCTCCCATTGAAGTTAAAATCTCTGAAACATCGAGGAGAAAGAACGTTGAACCTAACAAATACGTAAGATGAATATTCGTATTTACAGCTATAATTATCATAATAAGTTTTGAAAATGCCGTTCATTCACGATTTCAGTAAACATTACAAATTAAAGTAAGTTTTTTCATCGTTGAAAAAACGGGAAAAATGTATAAAACAATTCAGAACAACTAAAAATATAGGAATGTCCCGTAATACGGGACCCAAGTGATTCCTCGAATCGTTTCAAACGTTAAAAATCGTTTCAAATCGTTCAAACGTTACTGAACCTTGGGTTCAGAAAGGTTGAGAAACGCCGAAATAAGATAATGGAATCGAAAAAAAAAGTTTGTAATTGTAGCACATAATAATGGCACGGAAAACACGATGGCTGCAGAAAAATATTATTAGAACACGATAAAGGCGGGGTGGAATTTAAAAGAGAAGAGGGTCCCTCTGGGGTCACTGGGGGCTCTCATACACTGAAAGATAGCGACTTTGAAGTTGTAATGATATTAGTTGAGACGTTTTAGCTCTCTCCTACATTAAACAAAAAGATTCTTTCATAGTATTTTCTACTAGGGGTGGGAATCGGTTAAATTTCTTAATTGATTAGTCTAAAAATTTCTTAACTTTTCACGGGCCGAATTCAGATTTGAATTGATTTTCATAATTGTTTTCTATTATTTCCTCTTCTGATTTGTTAGTTCGTTAGAAATAACGGAAAAATTCAATAAAAAAAATTTCTTAACGGTTCTGGACTTGCCCATCATATCCATAGATACACCATTAAAAATTGAAATTTAAAAAAAAGGATTAAATTTTACTTTTTTTATTAAAATGACGTGATTTAAGAAAGTTAAATTACTCTTTTTATGACATAAGTGCTTAAATGAATGAAATTTATGTTTGGAATCTTACAAGTTCGGAAAAAAAGATCAAACGCTTTCTTACATGAACGAAAAGTATTTTCTTTATTTATGTATTATTAATTACAATTATTAATACCGATGTTCCCGATTGGAAACACTGGCCATTAAAAAGTTCCAAAAATTTATTAATTCATAGTCGATTAAACGAATTTATCGAATCGGATGTTACCAAATAACAACCGCGTTTATAACGAATTGATAGACGAGAATGTGCCGTGTTCTTCCACTAAACAAATCAAAAATTGGAAAACATTTAAAAAAAAAATTGAAACTTCTAAAATTAAAAGTATAATTGTTGATCTAAGTAAAATATCTTTATTATCTATTAGATTCTTCACGGTTATCATTTTATTTTGGAAACTTGATTTTCGGTCAAAATTTCGAACAAAAGAAAAATCTTTAAAAAAACTTAATGGCTTTCGTATAAGAAATTAAATTTACTAGCGAACTTCAGATGAAAAACTTTAATCGAATGTTTAAACGAATTTTTATTGAATCGATTAATTCAACTGAAACTTTTAATCGTTATTAACAATTGACCTTCTCTATTTTCTGCTCATGAGCTTGATAATGAACTGCTCAAAACGATTAGGGGATATGAAGTTTTTTTATGGGAAGTAATGTGATATTTCAAGTAAGTTCCAATTGCTAAAATATTGACTACGGACTTCGTAAGATACGTATGCTTAATTAAACAACCATTAATTTTTAATTTTAATAATTTTTTTATGCGTAAAAACCGTAAATGCTTATTTTTTTTACGAATATCAAAGAACAAAAAACAAAATCCAATTCATTGAAAAAATAAGTTTTTGATGCGAGCAAATACTTTTCTCTGACCCTATCTTATCGAGAAAAATACGGAAAATCGAGATAATTATTAATTTGAGACCAGAGGTGTTCCGACGCGTCGGAAGTGTTTTAGAACAGTGGGTGCTCGACTTGGTCTTTATATAGGAGGTTTTGATTTCTGAATTAATTCTGGGGGGGGGGGGGGTTGCGCAGACCGATGCCACAAAATACTGGAGGGGGGGGGGGGCTTGAGCACTAACTGCACTCCCGGCTCTGAAGTGACTGCTTGAGACAGTGTCAATTCTGGCCGAAATTGTTACTCTTTGTCCGTGAAATTGCCAATCATTGCATATAATTAACTCTAGGAAAGAAATAAATTCCCACAGAGCAAGTATGCAGTGAATTAAAATGCATTTTTAGACAAAAATATATGAATTGGATATTTATATCAATAGTCACGTACAATATAATTCGTAAATTAAGAAAATTATCTTGCATATTACTTGTTTATCGAAGTCATACAAATAAGTAGAGCCCGGAAGTTTAGGCACTAAAAATGGTTAAAATAGGCATCCAAAAAGGCACTAGCAACGGTATTAAGGGTCCGAAAACCATCTAAAATCTTGGCTGCACTCACTCACAATCTACGGTTTCAGTTATAGATTAAAATAACTGCATTATTAGCCAAGTTAATTTAATATTAACTTGGTATTAATTTGATATTGACTTGATATTCATTTGATATTGACTTGGTATTCATTTGATATTGACTTGGTATTCATTTGATATTGACTTTGTATTAATTTTTTATATTGGCTTGGTATTTTAATTTAATATTAACTTTGATATTAATCAAAATAACATGGGCTTTAGGGTGGTCAGCTTGCACCTCGCCCTGTTTTAGCTGTGATGTCAACCGATGGCTAATGTCAGGACCGTCACCGGTAAGCTATTCAACTACAATGCTGTACAATACATGAGCAAGACATGTGAAGCATATGCAAAAGCAAACTTCTAATTTATTCTCAGTTCTCCTTATATATGGGTCCTTACACGTGACGCTTATATTATTGATACGAATTCGACAGTATGTTGATTGCTATCTGCAAGTCGTATAGAATCGTGAAAAGATTTTGTCACTTCTATGACTAACACCAATTTTCCTATTTCTCCGGCACTTATGCCTATTTACGTTTAGATGGAGCCATGAGTAATAATGCTTTCTGATGATAATTATTGCTAAATGTTGAAAATTTCTCAAAGAAAGAGTTTTTCAATGTTCTCGATGCTAAAAATATCTAGTTATATAAATATTATATTTTATTTATAAAATATATAAAGTTCTACAGAGAATGGCCTCTCAAATTCAGGAATAAACATAAAACCGCGTCGAAATAGGCATTCACGACAGGAAATATTCAAAAAAGGCATTTTTACAAAATAAAAAAAAACAACAATATATATACATATAAGCATAAAAACCATTTGTGGCATTTTGCGTGAACATCCGGGCTCTACAAATAAGCAAGTTGGAGCGTTAAACATGTAAAAAAATCTTTTTTATATTGTAAGGCGGGAAGAGAAAAAAATATAGATGAGCATTTCACAATGTGTGTGATGAGCTCGAATTCTGGGAATATTTTAAGAAAAAGTGATAAAAATGGACGGTAAAGTCATAATTCCGAGGGCGTTCCGTTTTCCTCGACGTTATAAGCAAACAAGGTCCATTAACATTCTCTATGCGAATTTGTCAGGACGACCAATTACTGACGTTATTGCCAAGATCGTTATAACCGAGTATGACTGAATTCATTTATGAAAAAGCTTTTTGCGGCAAAAAAAATTTTCAAATCAAAAATTTTGCATTTACATGCACAAAAATATTTTTGAAATCCAAAATTTTGCTTCATTTCACAAAAACAAATTAAACTTACGCGACACAGTTATTTTTAATCGTTTGATAACGTGGTTAAGTATTAAAGTACTGTACTTAGTCGAAAGTTCAAGAATTCCAGTTCACAGGCAAAAAAATACTCTTATTTTCTCTTCAAAAAGTGTAGATTATCAAGATTTCGCAGTAAAGTGGTAAAAATCCAAATTCTTCGTATTCATTCATCAATTGCAAATTTTGCATTTATCGAAAATATTTCTTAAGTACAAAAATTACGTATTACGTCAGGACCACAATTACTTACGTTATATCCAAGGTGTCGAGGTCGTTATAGCCGAGTTTCACTATTTTATTCATAAGAATGTTTTTTGTGACCTTTGGGAGCCATAACACGGGGTGCGGCACCGTGACTCACATATTTTCGACAAAACATTATTTTTCTATTGCAAAACAAACTCTATCAAGCCGAAATGAAATATACAACAAATATAATATCATATATGTATATTTATTTATTTGAAAAAACCCTATATTACTTCCAAAACAACTCGCTAGATAATGACACCGGAACCTATAACCTCAACAACCATCATTTTATTCCAAACCTTTTACCCTATTCATATTATTTCTTTCCATAAAAATATACAATACATATATACAGAGAGTGATAGTTATTATTCCATTCATAGAACGTAATTTGAATAACATAATAAATTTAAAAAAAAAAATTAATAAATTCAATTATGAATTGCCCGCCAGTGTTCAAAAGGACATGCCGCGTCCGTAACGAATCGAAACCCCAATCAAATTACAGATTTAAAAAATAAATATAAATGAAAGCATCTCTTATTATAATTTATATAAAAATTTATAAATTTTCACATGAAAAGCGTGAATATTAACCTCTGGGGATACATAAGACGGAAATGAAGATTCGCATTTTATTTTTGTGTGTGTGTGTAAGTGTGTACGCCATTGAGAATGTTGGGTGGAGTAATTCACATTGAAATTAATAATAATTATTATAATTCAATTTCTCTTCTTCCTCTTTAAAGTGATTATCTTAAATTATTCAAAAAATAATAATTCAAAATTGAATTCTCTTTTAATGATGGAGGAAGTGTCATACAGTTATGTATAGCCAAGAGCTCCGTACATATTTATTTGCATATAGAGGGTCTATTTATTTTTAAGAAAATAAACAGGATATATGTTGTGTGTGTATGTAAGTGGTGAGATTAGATTTCTCACGTGATGTAAATAGTAGTGGGGGGAGGTGGGGTAAAAAAGAAAGATGGCGGCTGAAGAATTTCTGTATGACGCGCATACATCAAAAGTAACCTCGGAATAATAATAATAATAACAATAATAAGTGTGATGGTATGTATGAAGTATGTGTAGAGACTCGCGAAGAATTTTTGATATCTTGATCACTATGTGGGCACTATACCGACGAAAATTAAATAATATTTTAGAGAAATGTGAATAACATGTAAATAAGAAATTTTTCTCTCGTGACATGCGGATGTACTGCCACGTTTGTTTGTTTTTGTCGACATAATTTGCGGCTCCGATATCATTCCTTTGAACCTTACCACAGGGTCATGTCCATCTTCAGATCGAATTCTCGGGGGAAAAAATATTGTATTATTAAATTAGTGAGTGAGGATGTATCATGTCATGTTTACATGGTTCTTATTGCAGATTTCGAATGTTGTGATACCTAGAATTTTTTTTAGAATCTTGATTAAAAAACATAGGCCGAAATTTATTGACGTGAAAATCTGAAGGGACTTAGTAAATGTTTTCATTGGTTTTTTTTTCACAATAGTCTTCCATGAATAATGAATTTTTTTCACAATCGATTAATTGATTTTTATAGTAATTTCTCCTGTGATTGGTTTTAACATTGCTTTTATCAATGAATAATTTTTGAAAATGCTTTTATTTGATGGGTGGTTTTCAACAAAACCTCTCTCTCTTTCTTCAGTAATTAATTTTTAGTAATGCATTTTATCAGAATTTCGAGAACTCTCGAAATTCTGATGTTACCTTAGGTATTGGCATTCGGTTCTTAACAAATGTTTCTACTAATAATGAATATCCATCAAGCAATGCTTTTAGATAAATTATGAGTACTTTTTAAAAATGTTTCTGACAATGACGAATATTTAAGGATTTTTCTATCAGTAATGAACTTCGACAATGTTTCTATACTTCTATGAATATATCAAAATTCTTCTATTAATAATGAGTGTTTGATATGATATATACAGTATATGACAATCAATATCGATAATTCATATTCATAAAGTTGATTTGCTGTGTATCTGTTTGCGTTGTATGTCTTCAGATTTAGGAAAATGCCCGAAATGATCGAAAACAGTAGCATTATTCACCAATATTTCATCGACATATTCAACAATGTCTCATCAACAAAGTTATTCAACAATGTCTCATCAACAAAGTTATTCAACAATGTCTCATCAACAAAGTTATTCAACAATGTCTCATCAACAAAGTTATTCAACAATGTCTCATCAACAAAGTTATTCAACAATGTCTCATCAACAAAGTTATTCAACAATGTCTCATCAACAAAGTTATTCAACAATGTCTCATCAACAAAGTTATTCAACAATGTCTCATCAACAAAGTTATTCAACAATGTCTCATCAACAAAGTTATTCAACAATGTCTCATCAACAAAGTCAACAAAGTTATTCAACAATGTCTCACCAATTCTCGATTCTCGGTTATTCAACAATGTCTCACCAATTCTCGATTCTCGGTTATTCAACAATGTCTCACCAATTCTCGATTCTCAGTTATTCAACAATGTCTCACCAATTCTCGATTCTCAGTTATTCAACAATGTTTCATCAACAAAGTTATTCAACAATGTTTCATCGACATATTCAATAATGTTTCATCGACATATTCAATAATGTTTCATCGACATATTCAACAATATTTCACCGACATATTCAGCAATGTTTCATCAACAAAGTTATTCAAGAATGTTTCATCAACAAAGTTATTCAACAATGTCTCATCAACAAAGTTATTCAACAATGTCTCATCAACAAAGTTATTCAACAATGTCTCATCAACAAAGTTATTCAACAATGTCTCATCAACAAAGTCAACAAAGTTATTCAACAATGTCTCATCAACAAAGTCAACAAAGTTATTCAACAATGTCTCATCAACAAAGTCAACAAAGTTATTCAACAATGTCTCATCAACAAAGTCAACAAAGTTATTCAACAATGTCTCACCAATTCTCGATTCTCGGTTATTCAACAATGTCTCACCAATTCTCGATTCTCAGTTATTCAACAATGTTTCATCAACAAAGTTATTCAACAATGTTTCATCGACATATTCAATAATGTTTCATCGACATATTCAATAATGTTTCATCGACATATTCAATAATGTTTCATCGACATATTCAATAATGTTTCATCGACATATTCAACAATATTTCACCGACATATTCAGCAATGTTTCATCAACAAAGTTATTCAAGAATGTTTCATCAACAAAGTTATTCAAGAATGTTTCATCAACAAAGTTATTCAAGAATGTTTCATCAACAAAGTTATTCAACAATGTTGCATCAATATGTTCAACAATGTTGCATCAATATGCTCAACAATGTTGCATCAATATGTTCAACAATGTTGCATCGACATGTTCACCAATGCTTCATCGACAAAGTTATTTAACAGTATTTCATTGACGAATACATTGAACAATGTTTGATCGACAAATACATTAAGCAAGTTATTCAACAATGTTTCATTAATAAAGTTATTCAACAACGTTTCATTAATAAAGTTATTCAACAATGCTTTGATTAGTCTCTGACTAGACTCAGCGATTTTTAAATTGAATATATGCATCATATAACAAATTTATCGAATACCTTACAAACATTCGGCTAAAAGACCGTATAGGCTGGATACCGAATACCAACCTGAATATTCAACCTATCTGTACTTATAGAATGTGGAAGATGAGCTTGGAAATTGACTTTTTTTTCTCTCCACCTTTGATTATTAACCTTCTCAGTGCCATTTAATGAGATATCTCGTCTCCTCAAAAGCATCTTATTTTAAAGTTGACAAGCCCAGATATTTTGCAAAGGTAATTATTTTTCTCAATTGCATACTCTTCCCCTATATCCACTCTTAGCTTAGTGTTTCTCAAAGTGTGCGTAGCGGCTCCTAGAGGCAGTGCCAACCTTTGTCAAGGGCGGCTCGACGAGTTGGAGCTATTGGTCTGTGTACCTATTAACGCTTCGAAGTGGTTCTTTTTATAAGTCTTTTATAATATCTACCACACACACACACACACTCACGCACGCACACACTATTCTGGGGTCTCAGATGAGCCATGAATAAGGAAAGGGAGCCGAATGTGAAAAAACTTTGGGAACCACTGCCCTAGTTTGTACCTGTTGAAAGTCGGAAGAAAGAATATTTCATTAAAAATATATGACATTTTGAAGGAGGTTTCTGCTATGACACGGATAGGGTTAAAAAACTGAATTGCTTTTTCTATCCTTTTCATAGGGGTTCACGCAAGATTGACCTTCTGAGGGGAGCATACTCAGGGTCGTCTTAACAGCATCATGGGCACATGGGCCAACTGAATTTTTTTGAGACCACCCTACCATTCAAATTATTAAAAATTTCAACCAGATCTCATTTTTGTGCGAGGACTCCCCTCTTCTCTTGAGACCCACGGATTGTGCAAGAGTGGGCCGACACCTTAAGACAGCACAGGGCATACAGAGTTTGGGGGAGGGGACAGAAGGAACTGCTTACAGCGATTTTTGAGTTACTAATCCCTGCGTACACCTCTGGCTCTTTATGATGATGATGATGATGATGAAGAGCTTGTGATCCTGATCTTTGGACGGTATTTCCTGTTCTATATTATCTGTACTTCCAGCTAGGTAGGGACCCCAGAAATTAAAACTACTTTGCTGGGAGGGAAGGGGCTATGATTCTGTTTCGACGGCCTCGAGTAAAACCATTGTGAATCCCCCACCTTTTAAAAAGAGTCCATCTGTCTATAAAGTGAATGGTATATAAATTTCTCTCCTGTATTACTTTAATTTTCTTCAACCTTTTCACAACTGCGGACCGGTGGAAATACAGGGTGTTTCAAAAAGAAAAACCCGATTTGAAATGCGTATATTACGAAAAATATTGAACACATAGACACTTAAGATTAATTTTATATAACATGGATAATCATAAAGTTTTTTACAAATCAAATTAAAAGTGCTCAATATGTTCACCTTGGGATGCACGGCATATGTCTATACGGTAGCCAAATTCGTTCCAAACTTTTGCATCCACGAGTGGATGTCTGTGGACTACGTGCGAAATCTATCGGATGCGCTCCACAATTTCATCTGACATGCGGGGACGGCTAGGGGATATCTCTTTACACAGACAACCCGTTTCGGAATTGTTTACACCATCGCCTAATGCTCTGAGTGGTAGGAAGTTCAACACCAGGGTATTGTCGACGAAAAGCACGATGAACAGTTGTTAGGGACTCACACTTCGCGAAGCTTAGAACACAAAGCGATTTCTGTTGTGCAGTCGACATCTTGACAAACACTAGAGTAGCGGCCGGAGGAAGAGCGTTAACGCTACCTGTCGGCAACTGCGTGAAACTCGAGATTTCCCTCTTTCTACCTGTACATTATTCGATCAAAACGAATTAAAAGCTGAATAGTTATGATCTTTTTAAATCGGATGATTCTTTTTTAAACACCCTGTAGTTGAAAACTAGCGCGGACCAGCGGAAACGGGAGAAATTATTTACGAACCCACAAAAAAGTAAATAAAGCGGAGAAATAATTTGAGGATCATCAAAAAAGTATATATGCACACAAATAAAAGTTAATAAAAATTAGTAGTTTTTGGACTGGCAAAAAATACATAAACAAGATGAATAATTGCAAAAAAAAAAAAATTTCAAAAAGAAAATTTTTTTTGGACCAGCAAAAAATACACGAATAGGGGAAATAATTTGAGGACCGGTAAAAATACATTAATAGGAGAAAACATTTGCGGACCGCCAAAAAGTACATAAATATCAGAAATAATTCTATAGGACCGGTAAAGAAATACGTAAAGAGGAAGAAAAATTTGATGACCGGTAAAAAAAATAAAAAATAAAAAGGAGGAATAATTTGAGGACCAGCGAAAATACATAAATAAGAGAGATAATTAGCGGACTTGCGAAAAATACATGAGAAATAAATTATTCCAGAAGCGGCAAAAAATACGTAAAAAAAGAGGAATAGTTTGCAGACCGGCAAAAAATTACATAAACTGGAGATATAATTCAAAGACCGGCAAAAAATACGTACATTGGGAGAATAGTTTGCGAACTGAAAAAATACGTGAATCGGGAGAATAATTTGAGATAACAAAAATACCTGAGAATCGGGAGAATAATTCGCGGACGGAAAAAGTACCAAAATAAAAGAAATAATTTGCAGACCGACAAAAAATTACATGAACACGAGGAATAATTTGCAGACTGGTAAAAATTACACGAACAAGAAAAATTATTCGAGAGGACTGATATAAAAATACATAAATAAGAGCAATACTTTGTAGACCGGCAAAAAATTACACAAAAAGCAGAAGTAATTTGTAGACCGGCAAAACAGACATATAGACACAGGAGAAGCAATCTGTGGATCACAAAAAAAAAAAAATACACAAATAGGAGGAATAATTTGCGGACGGCAAAAAATATAAAAATAATCATTTTCAAGCTCTGCAAAAAAAAAAAAAAAAAAGATACAAAAATGAAAAAAAGGTTACGGAAAAAAAAAACAGGAGAAACAATTCGGAGAATAATGAAAAATGCATAAATAGTATACTTTAGACCAGTGGTTTTTAACTGGGGGCCCCCAGGATATTCCAGGGGGGCCATGGAGAAAAATATCGCAAAAGGGGAGCCATGGCTGCTGATGAGGGGGGCCATGAAGAAATTAATTAAAAGAGTGACAAAACAAAATTTAATTTCAAACAAAATGCATTGGATATATTTTTTTTCATAATTTTTCCCCTATTTATTAACATTAACATAAAAATTTGATTGATTTTTGATTGGTTGGCAGGATATTTCGATGCCGAGCATAAGGATTTGAGTAGTTGAAAAAGATGAAATTTAGCACTTGAAATATCAAAAATTTCAAGTTTCACGAAAACAAGCACAATGATTTTTTTGCGTGTGTTGTGTGTAACCAATTTCTCATAAGTAGGGCTCTGATTTTTACCTAAAGATGAAACGTCGTTGTTGATAAGTTATTAGCTACTACGTTTCTTCTTTAGGTCATAAAAATCAGAGCCCTTGTAATAAGCTTGTGTTATCAATAATTATAAGGTTTCGAGATGAATGTATATATGCATACAGTGTCACTTTATTGACAGTAAACTTTATTGTCACTTTACAGTCACTTTATTGATTGAAAGTAACATTTATTTGAAGACAACCAACCGAAAAACAACGTTAAATGCGGATAAAACGGTTTTGTTGGCACCAGAAGAGACGGGGCAACAACTTTGTCATTGGGTTTTTGAGCACACGGTGTCTGTAAAAAAAATTTAACATTTTTATTTTAATACCTATACACCCCCTTGCAACATGAACGGCATATCTGGGTACTATACGTTATTTGAATAATTTTTCCGATTGAAAGTATTCCTGCAGGTTGAACGTGGTTTGCCAGTAAAATACCATACGTCTTGTTACCTATGCACCCTGTACATTACATATAGTAGTGTCTGTTATGTGAAATATTGTGCTGAGTTTAACCCAACTCACACGTTGCTTCGTTCGCCTATGGGAGAGAGCTCACATTATGAACCAAAAAGCCACTTGGAGACAGCTTGTCATTCAGCGAGACATCAGATTTTCACGATGAATGTAAATTCTCATATCGAAATTATAATCAATAAACCGATAATTTTCTTATTTGAAATCAGATTATTTATCATTTCTGATTTGTTTGAAATTCTGATTCGCCAAAATTCAAATTTACCCAAGAAAAACTAATTTTTAAATAATTCAAACTTCATCCTGTACAGTAACTTGATGACATTATGCCAGTCTTCAAGCGTAATGTTTACATTGATTGAAAATAATTTATTATATATATTTTTTACTGTGTTGTATTGCGTTTATTTTGCTTTTTCGTTATTTTCATAAATTAAATTCAAACACATATTTATACTTCAAACAATATTTGAACAATTGTCTTTTAACGGGGAGGGCCCCAGGAATGAAAAATGGTTGAAAGGGGGCCATGGGCAAAAAAAGGTTTACAAATCTAAAATTATGTAGCTGTTACATGATATGGGCAAAATGTTTTGCGGACCTACAGGAAATCTGTCCGCGGACCAGTGGTTGAAGAACAATGGATTAGTTCGCCTCTTGCGAAGGGACACCTCTCGGAACGGTCAGTTTTTTTTCAAGGAAAGTAGGATTTACCCTAGAGAGAGTTTTCACTGCACGCGTTCCAAGCGCTTATGTGTCCAGCCGAATTTGGCGAAAACCAAAAAAAAAAAAAAAAATCCTCCATGGTAATAAAAAAGAGAAGAAATTCCTCAGAATTTTTACGCCTGGGATGTATACAGTATATATGTGTATACAAAAAAAAAGAAAAAAAGAGAAAAAAAGTTAAATAATTCCGTCCGAAGACCGGAGGAATGAATCCCCGGTTATTTTGCCCCAGGAAATTTTCTGACAAGTGACGTCACATTAACCCCGCCCACTTTTACCGCCGTGTCAGCAGTGGAATGTCAACCTCCCGAAAAGGCACTTTTATTTGGCTCATTATCGCCTCTATCTTTTTTTTTCTCGGAACATTTTCGCCTAATGGAATTTATTTTTCTTCCCCCTCTCATTCAAGAAAACACACTAACCGCTTTCTATGATTTTTTTTTCTATGAATTTAGTTCAAGAGTCCAGGGCATGGCCCCCGCAAATATGCGGCTGACCAGGCTCCGGCACGATGCCCGGAACGATTCTCGTGACTTTTAGTTTTTTTGCTAATCAGTTCACTATATTGTGGGGGGCACCTCGAGAGTCTGTCCTGGGGGGGGGGGCCCTGGGTTCGAGCATTTTCTGGCGATCGTTGAGTCTGATCTTTTTCGCTTCAATTTTAGCCTGATCGTGTGTGAATGCTCCTCCTGGCAAATGACGTTCAAATAATGCTTCTACTAATAAATGATGTTCGAACAATGCTTACCAACAATGATGTTCAATGCTTACCAACAATGATGTTCAATGCTTACCAACAATGATGTTCAATGCTTACCAACAATGATGTTCAATGCTTACCAACAATGATGTTCAATGCTTACCAACAACGATGTTCAAAAAATGCTTATCAACAATGATGTTCAAAAAGCTTATCAACAATGATGTTTAAAAAATGCTTATCAACAATGATGTTCAAAAAAAGCTTATCAACAATGATGTTCAAAAAAGCTTATCAACAATGATGTTCAAAAAAGCTTATCAACAATGATGTTCAAGCAATGCTCATAACAACAATAAAATTTGAGCCAAAAATATTATTTAAACGGTGTTTTATGCAAACAATGGTATCTAAAACAATAACGCTCAGTACAAAAAAAACATCGTCACGAGAAGCAACAATGACTAAAAATGAAATATTATTCTCTACAATAACAAACGACACATCCAAGTCATTTTTCTTACTTTCGTTCCATTTTCATATTTTTTATTTCTTGGAGAAACATTTTGTTTTTTCGTTTGTTATGAACTAAAACAGGAGTGCTCAACGATTTGGGTGAGCGCGGGCCACTTGATGTTAGGGTAAATCGAGAAGCTATTCATACTTACAATAAGACATCCATAAGTATTCTTTATGGGCATTGTAAAATATTTTATCACGTGTATATATTGATTATAATTTTTGTTAATTGCATTTTTAATTGGGTTGCTATATATATGAAATACATGTATATGACATCCATATTTTTATGGGCATCTTTTTCTCAGCCACCTCGTTGGGCATTTTGCCTGTTGTGGAGTTGTATTTGTATTTGCAACTAGTCCTGGGCCACTGAGTGATTTTTGAACTATTCGCGAGGCACAAAGAAATTAGATGGTCATAAAATTTACAATTCGTAATGAAAATTTCGAACACTACTGAGGTCCGGTGGCGTGTTAACACGAGGGCCAATGAGGGTTGATCCATTGCACGAAAGTAAAACAGCATTTCCCCCTCCCAAATAAATGTTTTTAATTTATAGTTCTGGATATTTCGTTAAATTTTTATTTCTTTTCTGCGACATTTCTTTAATTTTTTTTTTTTGTGATAGTGATAATTCCCCCATTCTTTTTTATCATGAAAAAGCAGTTGTGACAGAAGTAAAAATTTAAAAAAAGAAAAGAAAAAAGGTTCCATCAAGAGATTCCTTGAATGGATCACCATTTGTCACACCTAGGCAGTGCCGTCTTAACGCATGGGCCCACCCGGGCATGGCCCGGGGGCCTCAGGGGAAGAGGGGCCTCACAAAAATGAGATCCGGTTGAAATTCTCTAGAATTTACAAGGTAGGACCTTGGAAAAACCACTTGGCCCGGGGGCCCCTGATGCTCTTAAGACGGCACTGCCCCTAGGACCACCGCAGGTTCTTAACCTTTTCTGACTCGCGGAGCCCATTTCAGTGAATAATTTCTCTGGAGGAGCAATGTTTAGTATATTATTTATATGATGGTAGCCTTTAGGTCTCTCTTTTTGTTTGCTTATCAAATTTATTGATTAATTTTATTATTCTCGAATGGCCGCGGAGCCCCTGGGAAGTGCAAACGGAACCCCAAGAGCTCCGCGGAGCACCGGTTGAGAACCACTGGTCTATAGACTCCCATAAGCTTCCCTGTTCGATGCTGCTCCGTACGAGCTGGATGAAGTAAGTATTAAAATATTTTGCTTCAACTATTTTCTTAACCTCTTCACACCTGAGCCGAAAACCGACTGTTAAAAATTTTTTTGATTTGTGTTTTTTGCCTGTCCAAATGCCCTTTAAAAAGTTTTTTTTTTTAATTAATTAATTAATTTGGGTCGGTATCTTTCTCCTAGGGCTTGTTGAGTTAGTTGCACATATGTGTATATCTGAGGTCTTTAACTTGCTTTTAAGGGTGGCTCTAGGGTCACTGGTTGAGTGAGATGTCTCAACCAGTGCTCACCAATACGCATCTGGATGCACGATTCACGCATCAAAATTCAGTTTTACTCCTCAAAATTTCGTTGAGTGAAAATATACTTCTTCAACTTTTAGATAATTTTTTTTCCTTAATAAAGTTACTTCTTTGTTTTTTCATAAAACGTGCCCCTCTAAAAGAGCCGCCCTTGGCACGGGGGGGGGGTGACAGGTGCGTTTTTGGAGTCCCCGCACTCATGTAATAACGAAAATAAATTCTGAATTTTCTTCCATTCTGGGAAAATCTGCATCTTTACCTCTCGTCTTTCTGAGGCCCCTATTCTCTTGAGGCCCCCGGGCTTGCCCGGGTGGGCCCATGCCATGGCACTGGCCCCGCTGCCCTCTTTTCACAAAATTATCCTTTACAATTTTCAAATGGAGTGAAATTACTCTTTTTTTTCTTTCGAATAACACAGGGTCTGAACTTAGAAATTTATAAACAATTAAAAAAAAAAAAAACCCTCCTATGCGCGTTTATTGCCAAACTTGGCGACAGAAAAGTTTTTCCTCCACCTGCTGAGATTGCAGCAACCCTGAAAAAGAAGAAGAAACGGAGGTAAGAGAGAGAGAGAGGAGCTGTGTGGAGAAGGAAGGAGAAAGGGGGGAAGAAAACCGTGTAGCCATCCGCGACCGCCGATGCGCCTCTCAGTTAGTAAGCAGGTTGACCCTCGATCGGTATCGGCGCCGGTCGCACACACACCAAGCCTTGTTTTCTATTCGTTTTTCTTGTGTTCATACGCGCCGATCTTGAGAGGGGGGACAAAAAAAAGAAGGAACGATTCTCTCTCGAACAATCGGGGATTTGTGTTCAATGGATTCACGTGTTATTATTATTACTGATACGATTCTCCAACGATATCCAGCCGAAGAAATGGACCGTTCGTCGAGAAGGACCGAGATCTAAAAGCCGAACTTTCTTCTTCTTCTTCATCATCATCTTTCTTCATGTGCTCCTCCGCCTGAACCTGTTGCCTTGTTGTGTTTTTTTACATATCCTCAGTGTGCCTCCGATCTCTCTCTCTCTCCCTACCTCGTCGATCCCGATAGAGAGAGAGAATATCAACCGGTGGAAAACAACAAAAAAGCTCGGATTATATTCACGAAAATTATTATTATTCAATTATTATCAGCCGACATTATTGCCACAAGCTCACCACTGTGATCATCCGGAATTTGTGTGTCGCGATAATCCGTCCGCAAACTTCTACAGGGGATTTTTTCTTCTTCGAAATTATTAATTCAAGCTCTGGATTATTTGTATACGAAAAAAAAAAAAAAAAGACAGCATGGTTGTTGTGTACGTTGTTCTGTGTGATGCGATTCTCCGCTAGAAATGTGGAAATACAGTTGTGTCGCCCATCCCTGGTATGCAGTGGGGTAAGTCGTGCTGTTTATGTTGTCCGTATATATGACTATTTTAGATGTTATTAGATTATTTTTTCTCGAGGATAAATGATGGTAGGGTATTATAGTTTGAACCAAATAGAAGCCGCTAGCTTTTAATGATAATGGCCGAGTGTGTTGATGACGGCGCAGGTGGCAGCGGCGGTGACCGAATTTACGAGAAGAGCAGGACATTGAAATTCAGGATAAACAAGCCTAAATTAAAGCTGGGCATGGCGGTGCCACCGGTCACTGATCTAACTAACGCCGGGCATTACTACAGAGCGAACCAGTTCTTGATATATCTGTCGCTGTTGTTGTTGTTTCTAGTGCAGTTCGCCCAGGGCCAGGGCCCCGGTCCGAAATCGACGGGGCTGACGATGCGCTCTCGCGAGGCGGACATGAGGGTCCAGTTCGAACTGGAGGAAGGGAAGCCGCCCGGTACCGTTATAGGCAAGATACCTACCAAACCGAACTTTACGTACCGATTCAACGAGAGGCCCCCGGAATTCCACCTGAACGGTACGACGGGGGTGATCACGACGTCGATGGAGATCGACAGGGAGGCGTTGTCCAGCGAGAGGTTCGATCTGGTCATCCTGAGCAGTCAGCCCACGTACCCCCTGGAGGTCAGGATCGTCATCATCGACATCAACGATAACTCGCCGTATTTTCCCGAGCCGATTCTAGCCGTCACCTTCTCCGAGAGCGCTAATGTCGGGACGCGTGTGATATTAGACACGGCGACGGACAGGGACGTTGGCATCAACGATGTCAACACTGACTACAAGATCGTTTCTGGCAATGATGACGGCAAGTTCCAACTCGTTGTGACCACCAACCCTAGTGGCGAAACGCCGTATCTGCATATTGAGACCGTGGGGCGGTTGGACCGAGAATCAAAATCTTTCTATCAGTTGAACATATCTGCTCAGGATGGCGGGACCCCTCCGAGGTTCGGTTACCTTCAGGTCAACATCACCGTCTTGGATGTCAACGACAACCCTCCGATATTCGACCACAGTGACTATTCCGTCAGCCTGAACGAAAGCGTACCTCCTGGTACGAGCGTGTTGCAGGTTCGAGCCACGGACAACGATCTGGGAGACAACGCGAAGATCACTTACTTCCTGGGTGATTCCGAAAGGCAGTTCACGGTGGACCCTCAAACCGGGATAATATCTACGATGGAACTGTTGAAGTGTGAGCAGAACTGTCAGTCACCGGACAAGTGTCCCAAAAGTTGCGTGTTCACTGTCTTTGCGAGGGACCACGGTTCTCCCCGTCAGGATGGCCGCGCCTACGTCACTGTCAACTTACTGGATGCCAACGACCACGATCCTATAATTCGTTTCAGGTTCTTCCCTTCGACTGCCAGCTACGCCACTGTCGACGAGAACGCGCAGAATGGCTCGGTGGTAGCTGCTGTTAGCGTGATCGATTTCGACGAGGGACCGAATGGCGAAACGTGGGTCGAAATACAAGGAGGGAATGAACTGAGCCACTTCCGGCTGGAATCGACCCCCAGCTTCGACATAGTCCGCGTGAACGGCGTTCTCGACCGAGAACAGATCGGTAAATACAACTTGACCATCACTGCAACGGATCGTGGTATTCCCCCGAGGAGCTCCACCGCTTTCCTGATCATTCACGTGAATGACGTCAACGACCACGAGCCGATATTCGAGAAAAACGAATACTCGGCCGTCCTGAGCGAGGCGATTCCCATCGGGAGCTACGTTGCCAGTATCAGCGCCACCGACGAAGACACCGGTATCAATTCCGAGATATACTACACCATCGTCTCTGGTAACGACAGGAGATGGTTCGACATCGACACCCAGACTGGTCTAGTGACCACCTCCCAACTCCTGAACCGTGAAGATCAAGACTACATCGAATTGAAGATATCTGCCCGTGATGGCGGTCCGAACCCGAAATGGACTTACACGTACCTGCGGGTACAGATACTGGACGAGAACGACGAAGCTCCGTCGTTTGCCGAGGCGAACATGAACGTGACGTTGATGGAGAACGCTCCCCCGAACACCTTGGTAGCCGTCGTCACGGCTGCGGACAACGACTTGGGAACCAACGGCAGTGTGCTGTATCACTTCCACCCTGACGTCGAGAGGACGTACCCAAAGAAGTTCGCCCTCGACCCCACCTATGGCCGGATCAGCGTTGTCGAGCAACTGGATCGAGAGGAAATCGACGTCTATGCCCTCAAGATAATTGGGAAAGACCAGGGGCACCCGGCCCTCAGCTCTACGGTCGTGGTGCACGTGACATTGCTGGACGTCAACGACAACAAGCCCATGTTCTACCCGAAGCAGTATTTCCACTACCTCATGTTCAATGAGCCGGCCGGGACAGTCGTGGCGCATCTGACAGCGACTGATGCCGATGTCGGCCGAAACGCCGAGATGAAGTACGCACTCGCCAGTGGTGGTGATCAGAAGTTCGAGGTCGACGAGGTCACTGGTGTGGTGAGGACCAAGATCCAACTGGGCAAGCTAGACATGTCGAGATACGAAATAATAGTCTCAGTTTCGAACCCGGACGACCGGAACATGCAGGATAAGGCCATAGTGACAGTTTTCCTGAGTGACGCCCAACGCAGGATAGTGCAGTTCGATCATGGGAAAGACTACGCTTTCGTAGTGGAGGAAGACGTCCGGGGAACCGAACCGAACGTTGGCAGAGAGATAGGGCGTGTTTCGATTGGTCGTTCAGTGAGGACCGAGTTGAAGTACGCCATAACCGACGGTGACTACAACCATTGCTTCAAGATAGACGAGACTCAGGGTGTTATCAGCACTGCCAGGACTATAGACCGCGAGAAACAGTCCAGGTTCGAACTCACGATCGTCGCCTACGACTTCAGTGGCTACGCCCAGACGAACGTCAGTGTCGCCATCACTGACCTGAATGACTATCCGCCTACATTCGAACAGCCTCCGGAAGTTATAGAGGTCGAAGAGGACCTCCCGGTCGGACACGAAGTGTATCTGGTGAAGGCGAACGACTTGGACGTCGGGCTGAACGGAAGGGTTGAGTACTCCCTGACGTCCGTCCAGCACAACACTTTCTATATTGAGAAGGCGTCCGGGATGATATACCTGAACCGACCGGTGCGATCAGAGGTCGGGAGCAAATACGAGGTGGAGATCGTCGCGAGGGACTTCGGGGTGCCATCTCTATCCACTCGTTTGACTCTCACGATGGTCATCAAGGACGTCAACGACCGTACTCCCGTCTTCGACCATTCTGCCTACGAGACTTCCGTATTGGAATCGGTGCCCGTCAACGACAGGTTCTACATGCTCCGGGCAACCGACGGGGACAGTGGCAAGAACAGGCAGCTCCTGTACTCCATAACAGCCGGAAACGATGATAACCGCTTTGGTATTTTCCCGGACGGTTTTCTGTACGTCAAACGGCCCTTGGACAGAGAAAAACGGGATTATTACTCCCTTACCGTGGAGGCCAAGGACAACGGCACCGTCCCGAGGAGTTCCTCTGTGCAGGTGGTCGTCCATATCATTGACGAAAACGACAACAGCCCCATGTTTGACAATAAGACCTTCGAGTTCTTCGTCGCTGAGAATGAACCACCGGACACCTACGTGGGACGGTTGTCCGCTGAAGATGCCGACAAGGGCAGGAACGCGGAACTCACTTACTCGATAACGAACAATCAGAACGATTTTGTGGTCAACACCAAGACGGGATTCGTCAGGACTCTACGTTACTTCGACAGAGAACAACTGATGGAGGCGTCGGGACACGACTTCATCGTCATGGAGGCCGTGGTGTTGGACGGCAGCGTCATACGCCTCAGGGACGAGGCCAAAGTTGTGGTCTACATCACTGACGTCAACGACAACGTCCCCAAGTTCGTGAGAACGCCTTACGAATCATCAGTGTCTGAGAGCTCACCGGTCGGTACTCAACTGATCCGCGTTAGTGCCCTCGACGCGGACGACGGCATAAACGGCAATGTGCATTACTCCATCGTGAGCGGAAATATCGACGGTGCCTTCCAGATCGACGACCTGAACGGACAGATAAGCTTGGCCAAATCTCTGGACAGAGAGAAGATCGCCAAGTATGCTCTGGTCGTGATGGCCAGAGACATGGGCGAAGAGGTCAGCCACAACGTTACCGAACACGTGATGATTCACGTGCTTGATGAGAACGACAATCCGCCTCAGTTCAACAACGCCACGATGAAGCAGATAGACATCGCAGAAGACGCAGTTGTTGGTTCGAAGATATTTACCTTCACCGCTACTGACATTGACCTCGGGGTCAACGCCGAAGTCACGTTCTTCGTAGCATCTGGCAACTTCAAGGAGACTTTCCGGATCGACGGCCCTTCGGGTGTCCTCTACCTTGCCCGACCCCTCGATTACGAAGATAAGAACATGTACATCTTGAACGTTTCTGCTACTGACGGGGGCACGCCTCGCCTTGCATCTACAATACAGGTGGCCGTCAAGATCCTGGACGTCAACGACAACGCCCCCAGGTTCTCCAGCACGACAGTCGTTCGTCAGATCGAAGAGAGCATTCCACCAAACACTCCGGTGGTGACCCTCACTGCCCAGGATAGAGATTCCGGCGTCAACGGGAAAATACTGTTCAGTGTGGCGTCCCAGGATCCACCAGGCAGACATTTCGCGATCCAACCTGAGACGGGCGTGCTCTTCACCGCCCAACCTATTGACAGGGAATACAGTGACACCTTCCGAATCAATATCGTGGCCACCGACCAAGCGGAGGACGTTTCCAAACGTTTGTCCGCGGAACGGACAGTGACCATCATTGTTGAGGACATAAACGACAACGCACCGACTTTTGTGTCCATGGACGCCGGTGTCCTTCCTGCGGGATCCGAAAAGGGTCACCGGATCATGACCCTTTCGGCTAACGATCCAGATGCCAATAACAACGGGATGATCACGTACGAGCTTGAGGGCAGCGATTCTTCCGGGCTGTTCACAGTCGATCGGAGCACAGGCGACCTGTACCTTTCCAGGCCAGTAGAAAGGCCAGCGGTCTCCTACACCCTGACCGTGAAAGCCACCGACCAGGCCGTGGTGTCGGTCAGGAAGTCGTCCAGGAACAAAGTGACCATCATAGGGACTTCTAGACACGGTGACGGTCCAGTTTTCTCGTCGTCCGAGTACTCGGGCGTCATACTGGAAAACAAGCCCGTGGGCACCAGCGTGTTGAATGTGCGCGCCGAGATGAGCGGTCAACCTGAAAGACAACTGGAATATTTCCTGACTGCAGTGGCCGATTCCTCGGGATTGGCTCAGAATCGTGTTTTCGCCATCAACAGATACAGCGGTGTCATATCCACCGCTGCTGTGCTGGACAGGGAAAATGGAGCTACTTTTTTCCACCTGGATGTGTACGCAGTGGACATTACGGCAGCTGTTCCCAAGACGTCCAAAGCAAAGGTAGGCCAATTTTTCCACCTATATTTCAAGAGTATATAAATGTATTGAGATATTCTATAATCACCGGGGCTTGACAAATCTCAGGCACCAGGTCGCCATGGCAACTTAAAAATTGGTATTGGAGCCTGAAATTTTCCACGTGGAATTAATACAAATGTATGCCTCCCTCTGTGTTCAGCGTTAAATACTTTCTTCAGTGTTATCATTTCCATAATTTTTTTTTAGTAAGGCGTGCGGAAAGAAACAAGTTAGAGTGCGCCAATTTGGTGTCGAAAATTTGTGGTACGGTTATAAGAAGAGTGAGTGCTTAAATATTTTTTCCACTTCTAGGCGCGAGACATGCACCCTTTATTATATCAAAGGGTGCTCAACCTTTTGGAAGTTCGGGCCACTCGAGTGATCTGGAAATGTGCCGCGGGCCGCTTGAATGATCTGGAACTGCACCGCGGGTCACTCAAGTGAACTGTGAATATGCCGCAGGCCACTCAGGCGATCTGCAAATATGCTGCGGATCACTCAAGTGACCTGTAAATATGACGCAGGTCACTCAAGCAATCTGTAAATTTACCATAGGTTACTCAAGTTATTTGTAATTGTACCGCAGGCCACTCAAGTGGTCTGAAACTGTTCCGCTGACCCCTTGAGTAGTGTGTAAATATGCCGCAGGTCACTCAAGCATAGGCGTACGCAGAATTTTTTTTTTCCTTCTCGGGGGGGGGGGGGGTTACGTTTTTCCTGCACAATAACACTATAATCTCGGCTTGTGGAGGGGGGGGGGAATAGAACCCCAAACTCTCCCTCCCTTTGCGTGCGCCAATGCACTCAAGTAATAATTTGTAAATTTACCGTAGGTAACTCAAGTGGTCTGGTAATGTGCCGCTTAAATCATTTTTACAAAATTAGGTTTGGGGCCGTGAGCCACATTAAATGACTCCGAGGGCCATTTGTTGAGAGCATGTATGCTTTATATCACTCCAATCACATACAGAAAAGTTTAGGCGCCGATTGTCATGGCGACCTGGTGCAGCACCTCCTAGAGATAGAGAGTGCCTGTGATTTGTGTCAAAGCCCGGCCAACTGGCGCTTTTATTTTCAGTTCTGCAAAAGCTTACGAACAGATATTAATATTTGTCGTCTTCTTTTTTTCACTTGTTATGTCCTTATCTTAGATTTTTACTCATGTTCTCTCTCCATAGTTCACTGCTATACGAAATCCAATAATAGCTTCCTGGACGAATACCACAAGTGAATAAGAAAGATGTAATTGAACGGGGGAGGGAGGACGGGAGGCACAAATATAAGATAGCTTTCTCATTTTTTTTTCTTTTCTTTTGACAAAACGAGGTGTTGTGGGGAGATAGGCAAGAATATATTTTTGAAAAAAGAAAAGACCGCCAGTTCTTTATCTTTACGGTTTTTTGAACATGTAATTGGGCGTTGCAAACGCCGTTTTTCCGCCATCGACGGGACGCGACTGCTATATTTCGCGAGATGGAGAATTATTATTATGTACAGCGTGGTGTGTGTGTACCTGTTACGGTAAATGTGATAAATCCCGTTACTATGCATAATCAACGACCATTTTGGTCGGTTTAATAAATTTCCCCGATATTTATCTCTTTAACCAGTGATTATGCATAACACCCAAGCGTCGTTGGTGAACATGAAAAATCGTACTAAATTATTACATTTGCCGGTAATTATGCATAATCACCATTTCCAAATAACTTTTATCTGAAATAGGACCACGATATTACGAACTCCTATTTAACAATTTTTTACTATCGCACAACCCCGATGTAACGAATGAACAAAGGGAGACCTACTCTACTCATCTTTTCTTGTTTACTACAAAGGTTTCCAGTTTTGAAAATACGGGAAAACCCCAATTTAACGAATCAAATAAAATAGATATTTTTATTCGTTGAATTGATAAAAATAATTATTACGGGGTCGACACAAATATTCGCACAGGCAGGATTCAAAAAAAAAAAATTACAAAATTATGAAATCTATTAAATAGGAATTCGTTATACCGGGGGCCCTTCTATTTTAATCAAACATACTAGACTCATCACGTTTGGGATTTTTTTTTTTTTCCATATGTAATAAATGCAACAACATGGGGAATCATGCATACGTAGTCCAGGGCTGGACAAATCACAAAAAAATCTAGGTTCCAGAAAAAATTTTTAGGTGTCAAAAATTTTTTTACACAAGAAGAAGACTCAAAATAATGACTTTTTCAGGGTATAGTGATCCCCCCTTTTTGACGTTGGCAGATATGCTGCTATAAATTCCAAACATTTTGTGTTGGCTCTTAGCCAGCACAATTTAGTAAAACACAAAGAAAATTTTAAGCGCCAATACCAATTTTTTGGGATTTGCCCAGCCTTGGCGTAGTCGCCAGTAAAAGCGATAAATTTAAAGCATTTATCAAATTTAATAAGAACTCTTGGGTGTTATGTATAATTCCCAGTAAAAGTTGCAATTTTTTTAGAATTTATCATATATACTGACGACACTTTGGTAGCGTGAATAATCACCGTTTGAAAGTGATAATTTCTTTTTGTCAAATTTACGGACACCGGAATATTATGCATAATCACCAGTAAAAGTGAGAAATTTACCAAACTTATCGAGACGATTGGTGAGATTAGGGGTAATAACCGGTTAATAGTTGTTATGCATAGTAGCATAATAATCGATTTATCACATTTACCTTAAACTCCTTAACATATGTTACTACCAAAGCCTGAAATGAGCCAGTTCGCGAATTGGCCGATTTCGTTGTAAATTGATCCGGCTAATGTCCGAATTTCGGACTTTTGCCGTGAAGTGGCCGGAGATACCTGTTTGGCCAAAGTTCGATAACAAAAAGTATGATTCTGAATCATCGCCAAGTTGGCGTGTTTTTTCTAGATAATTACACGTGTCCACGTTAGCTATGGGCAACCAATCAAACCACAGTTCCGATGCAATAGTCATTTTTCTTAAAAATTTAACAGAATTTTTTTTTTTGTTTTGACAGATAAAATACGTCTATATTATTATAAAAAACTGTTTTTTTCTCTCAAACTTTTCCCAACACTACATTTTTATAATCATGCCATGCATGTATCTCACACACACACATTGAAGATGGAAAACATGGATTTCGTGCCTACTGCACCGTCTGCCATCATCACATCTAACTTTGGCCAGAGATCTCCGGCCATTTCGCAAATTGGCTGGCAAAAACGAGAATCATTTCTTGAAAATCGGACTTCGAACCGAACTCCCGGCCAATTTTCGAAGTGGCCGCACTTCGGGCTTTGGCAGTAACATGTATTTAAAAATATATATATTATTATTTTTTTCCTTATAACGGGTTGTTTTTTTGCATTTTTTAAAAAAAAATACATAAAATATTTGAGAATCGCATTTTATTTTTTTAAGGTCCTCCCCATTTCTAGATTCCCTCTCCCCCCCCCCTCCCCATTAGATAGACCGAAAATGGGCGCGGTTTATTGCTTTTTTTTACCTGATTATCCCCTCTGCCATTACGTTCGGATAAGACTTATGTTAGGGAATTCACCCCTCCCGCCCCTCCTTTGGCATCTTATATATGTATAGCTCTTGTTAGTTTGCCCCGAACTGTGAGAATTAATGACAGTCATTTCCTGAAGAATGCCACTTGGAGAAATTGATGTCGCAACCTTCTCTTTTTCTTTTCTTTTTTTTTGAGAATCAATATTCCTTGAATCGTGTTCGATTGGAATGATGAGCATTTGCATTTTTATTGCTTTTCGCATTTTTTTGTTTTTGTTTTAATACATTTCTTTTGAATCCTGTTTTAACCAGTGATTTATAACAAAAAATACTCATACTGATAATATTCTGAACTCCTGATAAAAATAAGACAAACATTATGTGCATGCGCGTAAGCGATGCGTTTGGGCTCTATACCAGTGTTGTTCAACCGCTAGTCGAAACATTTTCCCCGATTTCATGTAGCCGCTACACCATTTCAGGAACAATATTAATTAAGGGGTTTGGGGCACGCAGATTTAAAAAAAACAACAACTTATTTTTCTAATTTTTAAATGCTATGAAATTTTCTTCGTCAAACTGTGTTCAAGTTTTTGTTCTACCTGCACTAAAAATATTTTTTAAAACATTTTAATATAAACTGCTGGCAGGCATTACACATGCTAATGTTTTTCACTTAAATGCGTTTTTCTAAAAGCTAAGTTTTTTGTTAGATAAGGAACATTTTTTTCGAACACCACTCATTCAAATGTCTTGAAACTTTATGTCTCTCTCTCTCTCTCTCAACACTATGGTGTTACATACTTTAACATTTTGATTAAAATGATTTCAAAAAATTTTATGGCACAAAATATGGGTACATTTACGTGATTTTGAAAAAAAAGTTGCATGTTGCTGCCATTGCAATTCGATAAAAAAAAACCCATCAATTAAAATCCGGAAAGCTCGTGTTAAAGTATATAACACTATAGGGTTGAAAGATACACAGTTTCAAGACATTTGAATGAGTGGTGTTCGAAAAAAATGTTCCTTATCTAACAAAAAAAACTTAGTTTTGAGAAAAACGCATTTAAGTGAAAAACATTAGCTTGTGTAATGCCTGCCAACAGTTTATATTAAAATATTTCTAGTACAGGTAGAACAAAAACTTGAACACAGTTAGACGCAGAAAATTTCATAGCATTTAAAATTTGAAAAATTAGAAAATGTGTTTTTTAGAAAATTTTCGTCCACCAACCCCCTCAATTTAACAAACAAAATGTAGTCTATATATTGGTTTTTATTTGTCTTATCCGTGGAATTTATAGTTGTTCTCCTCAATATTCAAAATACAGATCTGATTGTTAGATAAATAACCATTGGGTAACAAACTTAGATACAAGTGCTATGAGGACACACGCGTAAATCAAAGGAGTGGTAAATTGAAACCTTATTGGTCCTCTGGTCAAGCTCATGCCATGAAACTATTGTCTGAAGTTAATAAGTCATTAACTTCTGTCAATTACTTTTTCTATTCATGTATTTTTTGCCATTTCTCATACCATTTCTTCTGGGCCTATTTTTTTTGCTGGTTCGCAACTTATTTTTCCTTTTTTGTTTTGTAGCTTTTCCCAGTCCGCAAATTAATAATAATAATAATGTGATCCTCACGCATTCCCAAGGGATCAGCATGATCCGTCCAGGGAATTTGTTAGGGTTAGCAAACATCCATGCTCGAACCCAGACCTGCACAGTGAGAAGCTAGTTCCCTAACCACTCTACTGCCAGGCGGAAAATTATTTCTCCCTTTTTGTATTTTTTGCCGGTCCTCAAATTATTTTTCTTTTTTGGTATTTTTGCCGTTTTTCAAATCATTTTTATTTTTTTGTATTTTTGCTATCCCCAAAATTATTTTTATCTTTTGTATTTTTGCTATTTCTCAAATTATTTTTCTCTTTTGTATTTTTGCTATTTCTCAAATTATTTCGTTTTATTTGCACTATTTTTCGCCGTTTCTCAAATTATTTCTCCTTTTTTTCTTTGCCTGTTTCTCAATACTTCTCCTATTTATCTATTTTTCGCCTGCATAAAAATTATTTCTAGTATTTTTGTGTATTTTTTGTCGGCCCGTTAAATTATTTCTCCTATTTATTAATTTTGTACCAGTCTGGGGGTATTAAGCGCCCGAGTATCGTCCGAGCGAGGATATAGATAAGATATTGCCCCTAACGAGCTTGAGATGACCACCGATAGACAGCGCCTTCATTTCCAACCCATCTCATTAATGGCAGTAAATTGCGAAATGGTTAGAGTTGGCGTTTGGTGAAGTAGTCTGCAGCGGGAAAAAGGTTGAAGAAAATTGTGCTCGGTGTTTCGCAAGGTGGATGAGAGTTATTGCTCCTTTAGAGACCCTATCCATGTTTGAGGAAACTTGTATTTCGGTCCTCGCCCAATTCATCTTATCCATGTTCAACCACTAAAAGCTTCTATCAAATCACAACGACATTAGAAGACCGGCAGCGTTTTTACAGGTAAACTAGCTTGTCCCCCCCCCCCCCGAGTCGAAAAGGGCCTCTAAATTATTGGAAAAAATTGATAATAACGCAATTTGTGCAAAAAACATCTTCAACACAATAAACAAATACGGCATCAAAATATACGTGAATCATGGTTTGTTAAGATCGGCATGTAGAAGATTTTTAGTTGCATCGTATTACTTTCCCACCCGTAATGATAATGAAAAAAAGGCCTATTATCCAATTATTACTTCCAGGTAAAAAACAACAAAAACACAAAACACATTACATGGCACCAATAATAGTTGCCTCAAAAAAAAAAAAAAGGCCGGCGAAAATAACGCACACGTGCTTCTCCATTTCCTCTATATTTCGCGTGCTGTGTCCTCATCTTTGGAGGCTATTGAAGGAAAATGTACCACACACACATGCAATAGCCTTTTTTTTGCCTATTATTATTGTTCAGTGATTCCAAGGGTAAAAAACTTGTTCGAGCGAGTGAGAATTTGCCCGGAGCGTCGTAAATGAGAAACGATATCGCACACGAAGATCACCCATCACTACTCAATGCCGTCGCCCCCCATCCTAGTCAGAAAACATACTCTCATCATCACTATTGAGAGTCCGATTTTTATTTTCTTGGAGTATGTACAATGTATGTGTGTACACACAAGAGTAAATAAGTTCTTTTCTTCAATTACCCATCACGATTTTTCGATTTAGCGCCTACGTTTGCTTCTGGCTACCGTTGCTGGTTGATGTAACCTGCAACCGATCTGATTTCTCCCCTCCCCCCTGCAATTATCGTTATTACTTACCTATACCTTACAGTTTTTCCTATTAATTGTTTTTATTGTATAATAAAACGCTGTTATAATGGAGTTTATTAACGGCCTACGAAAGTTATGTGATGTACAGTCGAACTCGGTTGCAACGACACCTCGGCTATAACGTAAATTCTGTCAGTCCTTCCTCATTCCAATGGTGAATGATGTTGATGAAAACGCAACGCCCTCGGATATAGAGACACATTTTTTTCGTCGATTATATATTTTGTCTCATTTATCATGATTAGCGATCATATGATCCGTATTCGGGATATTCCTGTAATTTTGCCCATCCCAGCGCATTTATAAAAAATGTCCCGTTTTGTTTTACGAAGCTTATTCTTTATTAATAATCTTTATGTCAAACTCGGTTATAAGGACCACTCGGCTTATAACATCAATATTGTCGGTCCTGACGGATTCTAATGGAGAATAATGTTAATGAACCTTGCTTGTATAACGCCAATGAAAACGCAACGCCTTCGGATATTACGACACATTTTTTTGAGTGATCATATCCTGTAATTTTGTCCTTCCCGGCGCTTTCTTAAAAATGTCCCGTTTTGTTTACGAAACTTATTTTTTTATTCATCATCTTTACTGAAATTGGGGATGTAGCTAATTTGCATAATTCATTAATGGTACTATAATGGGTAGCCTATATGTAGAATATAAATATAAATATTGATCCAGGTGTTTGCTATGGAAAACATTTAATTCATCGAAGACATGCTATAGCAATGTATTCTTCGCCGACTATTATACAGTCAAACCTCGTTAGTACGTCACCCGGTTAACATGTCACTTCGCTTAACGAGTCACTTTTTGGAAGTCTCAATTGTCCTCAGGCAGGAATTGGTATAGCTACAGCTTACTCCGTTTAACGAGTCACTCCGCTTGCTAAGTCATATTTTTGCTCTCCCAAGAGTGACTCATTAACGAGGTTTGACTGTAATTCCATCAATGCTGTTGCAGTTCTAAGAAACTAGTAAACTGGATCATTGATCTAAGGTACTGGTTGATTGAAAGTAAAAGTCAAGCACACACCGAGTCGTTGCGTTTTTATTGACGTTAAAAGCTAGAACGTTATTGTTCACGAGTTCGTTATAACCGAGTTTTACTACACACACACATAGAGTACGGTTAACAATACATTTCCGAAATTTCCTGTTACTGGCGCTTATACATTTGGTTTTCATTGTGATATTAACATTGGTGGATAAAGTACTAGTGGAGAAGTTATTTTTTCCCCCTCAGCCACGAATCGCCAGCTGAAGCTTTCGTACACAGAAGTAGTGATGGCAGATTCAAGATTATAATTTTTTTCAAGGATTTGCATTTTGTGCAGCGCCCTCTATCGACAAACCTTGAACTAATATTTTATTTTTATGTAGGCTACTAATAACAGAATCTCCCTCCGTGAGAATAACTTTCTTGCAAACTGCATTCAAATATATACCAATTTCTTTAATTTTTTTTATGAATTTTTAAACTATTTACGAATTTATGGGACACCCTGTATTTTATTTATAAATAACTTTTTATTTGTAAAAAAATTATGATATACGCGAGCAATGGATGATGTTCATCCGTGGTTATTGCCCGCAGGTTCCTGCAGATTAAAATACCCAGTAGTGATTATTTGATCTTCTTCAGACTTGGCCTAACTATCCACCTTCCAATTTTTTCTATGATAAGTAAGACACAACTTATCGAATTCATATTTTCTTCATTGATTTAATTTATACTGATTCTCTGAGTATACAGCTTGGGCTGTATATTTTAATATATATATATATATTTTTTTTTTACACACACCTTATACAAGTACACACACCTAGCATAGTACCGGAAAGCTTATGAGAGTCAATAGACTCGGTACGTCCTGAGAAAATGCATTAACCCCTCAGTCACTCAACTATCAATCAATAAATTCAATCACAAGAGACCAATTCTTAAAATAAAGTCCCATAATGATTCCGAAAAAAGATTCCATACTTATAACATTATTTCAAGTTTCTTATCGGCAATATAATATTCATTTCTTTTTTTCAAAAAAAGGAAAGAGAAATGTCATGATTGTATAATAATTAGATAAAAGAGAGAAAAGAATCCATGTTTTCTCGTATCGAATTGAGTTATCCGAATGAGCCGTTTTAAACTTCACATTTCACTCACACACACAAAACTGTTCAATATTATATTTTTGTTCATTTTTTTTTAAAGCTAATCCATCACAATTACGTTTATTCGCGAATCATCATAATCATTATTATTGAAATTATAGCTGTTCATTTGAAAAAGGGGGGGGGGAAGTTATATATTCATTTAAATGTGTAGTTAATAAAGTGATTCGGTTATGTATCACGTAATGGATTTCACATTGCATTTTTTTTTTAAATGTGTTCCGAAATACCGAGCATTTTTTCCCTCTGAGTAAGAGGTTTTTATTCTTTGAAAGCCGTGGAACCCGAACTTGGATACTTATGATGGAAAAGTTTCCTTCAAGGGTTATAACCCAAAAGTTATATCCGAGTTATAAAGAGGGGGGAAAAAAAGCGTTTATCATGTAAATGACTCGCACGTTTAATCGCACATTTTTCGGAACCGATCGATCGATCGATCCAAAGAGAGGCTTAGCGCAACAATCTGACAGCGTAATTGTCCACAACACAGAAAGAGAGAGAGAGAGAGAGAGAGAGAAAATATAATAACAATAATAATAATAATGATAATAATGAAAAGTTGATTTGAGAGAAATAATAAGAAAAAGGAAAAGAAACTAGTTCAGGCGCCGGCTGGTCCGATTCTTGTCCATGATGTTTTTCTATCTCTTTCTTATCTCTTTTTCCTCTCTTAATTTCTTTTTTTTCTTCTTCTTTCTTATATACGGTCTTGAGAGACTTCGGACAACTTCGGGAAAATTAGCGTGTTTCTTCAATTATCTTGTTTATTTCGTTTGTGTGTATCGAAACACTCCTTAGAAAGTCGCTAATTAAAAAAAAGTAAAGAAATATGTAAGAGCTGCTTTTGTTTCATTCCCTCATTGAACAGTAATCGATAATCGTTTCTGAACATATATGGACGTTTAAAAGAGGGTATCGATTCTATTTTATTTTTCTGTTATCAATTCTGGTTCTGAAATAGGGTCAGTACAGGTTTTGTAGTTCGAGTTTGTTCCTGTTTTGTTTGCATTGATAACTGTAGAAGTGAGAGGTGAAAACAATGCATTGGTATTCAATAGCCATCATTTATTATTATTATTATTGGAGTATGATATGTTCTTTCCCCTTTCTTGTTATTGAAATATGTCTATTGGTCCAGTTTCCAGAAAAGAAGACAACAATGGGGACGTTGTCAGTGGTTTATGGCAGTATATAGCAACCGGTGTGCTTTACGAAATAAGAAAATAACCAACGCTAAAGTAAAAATTGGATCCTGAATTTCTCACTCCATACAATTACTACTTCGCATTGGTTGTACAAAGTGATTTTAAAATGTGAGCTTTCAGTATTCCGAAGGGAAATTCACTCATCTGTGCAAATTTCATACTTACTTGAGTAGGTTATTATGTGGAATTCAGGATTATTTGCTGAGAGCAGGAAGACCTTTAACACTATAATTTTCCCTAGAATTTTTAGCAATAAGGTTAGGTAATCGTCTGAGAATACAAAGGAACTTCATGTATATGACTTTCACATTTATGCTACGTTTGGCTTCAGTCGCTATTCATCCTGCGGTCCCCAACTTCGAGGCGCGAATGATAGCACATCTCCCCGTTAAAAAGTCTCGCCACAGAGAGCAATACGGCAATAACGGTACAATTATTCAATCATTACACTTCACTCATAGTTGGAAAAATTGATGGCAGCTGACAGCACTACACGTATAACAAACAATACACAGAAACAATCTTCAGTTAGGTTCACAACACATACACGAACATTCCGGCATGTACCAGTTCATTAGAAATTCCGTAGAGGAATGTGTATGAAATTCCAACCTTTTACCGGCTAAATTCATATTTAGATTAATTTTTATAATTTTTTCCTTTCATTTCCTTTTCAGATCTTTCAGTTTAGTCACATCAATAAAAAAATTCATGAAAAAAAATTTCCCTGCATGTTTTCTGGACTTGTCCATGTCCATACAAACAACATTAAAATAAAAAATAAATTTTATTCTTTCTTAAAAATAGGTGATTTAAAAAAATTCAATTGAGATAGCATATAGCATACAGGTATGTGTTGAAATGATTGAAATTTTTGTTTTGTAAATTAAGTTCAGAATCTCATACCTTCAATGGGAAAAAACCAAGTGCTTTTATGAACAAAAAAATATTTTTTTCTGATTAATGAAACCGATGTTCCCAATTGGGTACATTGGCTGTTAAAAGGGGGTGGTAGTAGTAGTAGTCGTTATTCATTCCTATTCATTTTAGTGTTAAAATATTTCATTTACACTTTGAGGAGTTCGGGTCACGTTTTCACTTTAACTTGAGCTCCGAATCATTCCTATTCATCGAATCCATTTGTAGATTCTAAAAACGCGTCGCGTTGAAATAGTTTTTCCATGCATATTGCCACCGCAAAAACCATAACCTTTAAGGTGATTGTTGACAGATACGAAAATAAGCATTGAACCGATTATGACTATTTTAGAGCAGATACTTACGTGACAGTTTATTTCTGGGAATTGAGCAGACGCGGCGAGCCACAAAGGAACGGATTTACATTTTTTGAAATGCGACCATATGGCTTTTCAGAATTTTTTCCTAATGTCCACATGTTATTCCTGGAGGGTAGAAAAGTGTATTGGAATCATTGCTCCATCTTTATCATTGACATAAAACATGTACATGCACTATCTGCTCTTACTCATAAAAAAAAAGGAATCAATTAGCCAAACAACTAACGATAACACCCTTTGACTTAAAATTTTTTAAATTACGTTTTGTTTTTTGATATGAAAAGCGAAAGAGTACTCGAGATTTAAGCAACGGCAATGTTATGTCAATTATAGTTCTTAACGTGAATTTCTGTGTTCATTTTCAATTTCAATAATTTCATTTCTTACGAAAATTCCGAATGAGGAAAAGGGAAATCAGCCAATTGTATCAAAAGACTGGTTGACACATTGAAAATTTACAATGAATGGTAGCGAGAAAAAAAAAACATATTAATGAACAAAAATAAACAAATGAAAAAAGAAGAAAAAAACATCAATTTTTTCTGAAAAAAATTAAAGCAGTGGTTAATATATAAAGAAAAAATAAAATGTCTATACAATACTTTCACATACTTCATAAAGTTAGCTATGATTCTCTACGCAACTCTGACTATGAGAGAGAGAGAGAGAGAGAGAGAACATCTTCGTGAAATCTCCAATTATATAATAGCAGTGATACTTTTAAACTTAAAAAGCCCGTATAAAATTTTTCTCGAGATGTCCAGACTCAATGTTCTGGGTCTCTGACATGTACTTGTATTATATGGCTGATCTCTCCCTTCTATTACTGTCAGAATTGATACACTGCATATGTCATTGTAAGTGCTTCATGACTCACTTACACATATTATATTCCCCTATTTAACCTCAAGTTGAGTATTATCCACCAATATTATTTTTATCTACATTATTATATTCATATATCATTAATTACATCACTATTGATATTTCGCAATTCCAGTATCTTACTCATCGCATGGTGACTTTATTATCATTTATTCATATTAGTTCATATTATCACATATAATTAGTTAGCGTCAGTTATCACGAATATATGATATCCATTAGTTCCTCTGGAGGTGAATGTCAATTCCCGGGATAAAGGTGCACTTTCAGCCACATTTTTAAATTTTTCGACATCCTAGAGATGGTGCGAGAAGACGCTTAAATTGTCATCATCCATATTCACATATACCAACCATGACTTCAATGCACTACTGCATTTAATTGGCAGAGCGATGATAAAGGAGGGGGGGGGAATGTATGGGCTGTTAAAGTCTCATCTAAGGCACCACGATGGACGAGCGAAGTTTCACAGTTCATAGAATTTTTGGCAACAGGAGAGAGGGCAGTTACATAAAATACATATTGCGTGATTTTCAGATTGGCTTTATACAGTAAAACCTGTCTTCAAAATCTTAGTCCAGTGATTTCAGTTCTAAAATACACAATAAAAAACCTGGATTGAACGGAACCTGTCTAACGTTGAAACGGAAAGGAAAATTGTATGCTTTTAACGGAAAATTTTGCACAAACACCACGAGTGTTTCCCAAACGAATAAACTAAGGGAATTACACAAAATGTTGAGGTGCTCTACCAAAATTTTTTACGCAATCTCCGCTGGCCAATGTGAGTTCTGCATCATCCGCCCTAGCAAAAACCGTTTCCGTTCTTGATGGTGTGATTTTAATAAGCCATACGTAGCAAAGCAGCAACTTTTTCTCAAAATGTTGAAAAAAATTTCCGAAAAGCAGGCTTTTTTTTTCTACGGGAGAAATCAGTTCAGCGGTTTGGAATTTCCAAATGATATGCAATATATACAAAATTGCATGCAAGCTGCTTTCCGTGATCGCAGTGCTGAGGATTACATAAACAAAGACGGCAATTTACAAACTGAAACTGGCGACAAACATAGACACCCATTGAAAATTTTAGAGAAAGTCAAAAAGAAGAGAATAAGGATCAGATAAATATTGTCATTTCTCAGAAGAAAAACAGCGTAGGGTAAAATTTTATACACATGCTATCAAAACCTTGAAAAAACTTCAGTGATTTTACTTTATAGCATAATGACTCGAGCGTTTTTTGCATATTTCTGAAACAAAAGTAAAATTCAGGTAGCAAAAGGTGTGAACTGCATACAGAAAACCTTATTGACCACTGGAAATTTTTTTTGTTCACTATTCCCCGTGCGAAGAGTTAATGTTTGTAACGGACTGTATATATATTGTAATGTTAAAGTATATTCAATATGTAAGTATTTTTAATAAATAATGTATCATATCAAGTGATAAATGTTTAATAATTATAGAATAAATTATGTGCATTACTTTATTTATTTTTAAATTATTTACTCTTTTTATTTCCAATTAACTTATTTTTTATTTTATTTCAAGTTTATACTAGATCGTCACATAATTTTACACATCAGGAACCTCTATTAAGCGGAAACCCGTGTTCAACGGAAAAGAATCTCGGTACCTTGCGATTGCGTTGAAGACAGGTTTTACTGTAATATTAAAAAATTCGTCTAAAATTTGTTGATATGCTTTAAAAAAAACTTATTATTGCTCAAGCATGGTTTATATATAATCAAAATCTGAAATGCAATTAAAACCATCGAAATGTAATATTTTCTTGGAGATCTATAAAAGAGAAGCCATTTTTAGCGAAGTTTCAGTTAAGCGATTTTCGTATTTATACGACGTTTTGACTCGAGGCTCTTGAGCGTCGTATAAACAGGATTCCACTGTACTCCTGATTTATGATGAAAATGTGTGTGATATGATTTAGAGATATCATATATATATATTTTAAAATCACATATTGCTCCTCTGTAATTTTGAAATGATACATTCAAGAAATTCTACGAGCAATGCTCGATTTGTTCCATGGCGTTCCTGGCCCAAGAAGAGGAACTGTGATGGAAACTTCTCTCTCTCTCTCTCTCCCAACATGTCTCTTGTTACTTGTTACCTTATATCATTATTAATACCCCCCGCACCTCCTCCGCCTCCCGTGCCCTACACCCCATTTCTTATCCTCCATACATTTGAAGGTAATTAACATTACCCTTGCGTATAAATCTGAGACGCCAAGCCCACAAAGCATCAACATCATGCTGGAATATGATAATCACATTCCATGTTCAACGAATCGAAAAAAAAAAAAATGTAAAAAATCCCCCCTTCGATTCATTTGATATCTTGTGCGCGCCCCCCCCCCTCCCCGACATTTCTATTGCCCCTCCCTTAATTTATGCATTTTTTTATATCCAACTTTCCCTTTTAAACGTCCCTGAAATTACTAATGACCCGCTCTTTAACATTTTTTTTTTCATATTATTTTGATATTCTTTTCTTATCTTGAACGTGTCGCGCAAAGTTATAAATCGATTAGGATATAATTCTTATGTCTATCGGAATAATTTAAAAGGTATTTTGCGATAACTATTAATCTCCTTCTCTGTCTTTCTTAGTCTATTTTTTCTTACTTACATACCGTCCGATTTATATCGTGAGAGAAGCTCTTATCTCTCGAGATCTAACATTTTATCTGATTTTCAACATTTTTTTTTGTTTTTGTTGAATTATTATTATTATTATTATTATTATTATTATTTCTGGAATGATCATCCATATTGATAAATTAATACGGTTCTCCCTTTCATTCATATGTGAATGAGAAATATGTTGTTGTTTTTTATTGGGATGGAGAAGGGATGAAAAAAGAAAATGAAATGCTGTGTGTTCATTCAAATTGGAATTCATCTTCGTCTCATTAATGCCATGACAGTGGGATGTTAATACAGGTGCGTATGTATATGTGCGCGTGTGTGCTTGGTATTTTTCTTGCGCAATTTTTTTTTTTTTTTTTCGAGCACTATCTCCATACTCTTTTTCTCGAAGAAGGTGCGCCATGTTGAGTATGTTTTTCTTTGGTAAGGGGGGAAAAATAAATTTTTCTCTCGAAGGCTTGTTCGATCTTGAACAGGCGGCCGGCGCATTGGAAAACTATGATTAAGCATCATTAAAGCTTGTAAAAAAAAAAGAATTTTTATCCTGTGTTATAGAGGGTAGGGCAGTGATTTTCCAAATAGTGATCCGAGATCAGACCAAAAAAAATTTTTTTCGTTTGATATATATATATTTTGAATATACATCTAGTTTTACAAGAATATTCTCTTCAATGAGTTACACGTTACAGGAACCAAGGTTGTTCAACCTTTAAGAGAGAGTCCGAGGCCACTCCATTGGTGTGGAAACGTGTCGAGGGCCACTTAATTAAGTGATCTGGAAGAGTGCCGCTGGTTACTTAAGTGATCTGTAAATGTGTCGCGGGGGCACAAAAGTGATCTGAAACAGGCCGCAGGTCGTCTCGCTAGGTAGTAAATTGCCTATGGCGATAGACCTGAGTTGTGCTCGGTTGGGGAAAAAAAAAAAAATCCCGCAGGTCGTGCCCGAGTGGCGCCGTGGTAAGATGCTCGTTTTCCACTATGAAGATTACTATCAAGGTCCATGGGTTCGAATCTGGGCATAGAATGTTAGAAGCAAGTTCTTTACCTACGGAACCTGGGGCGACCACCGATGGATGGAGCCTTCATTTCCCACCCAAATCTTCTGGTTGGAAATTGCCGTATGGCGATGTATGACCGGAGTTGGTGAGCGGTAAAGCTCCACAGGTCATTTAAGTCCGCGTTAGAAGTGAAAAATAAAAGTCACTGGTGAATACGAGAACCTAATAGTCTGCAGACGTCAGTACTGCTCCACCAAACGGAATCTGTTCTAAATAATAATAATTAATTTCCCCAAATATATTAGCATTTAGAGAAGTCTTGGTAGTAAGAAGCCATGAAAAATCCACTGCGGATCGGTGATTCTCCAATAGGAGATTCTTCCGCAATGTACCACCATGGGGAGGAGTGCGCGAAGTTTTTCGCTACTGGTCTCGCGGACCACCACAATTTTTTTTTTTTTCTTGGTGGTCCGATTGTTTAATCAATGGTCTCGGACCAGCGGACCACCAAGAATTGCGAATGCTGATTTAAGTGATCTGTAAATGTGCCGCAAGGCACGTGAGTGATGTAGAACTGCACCGTGGGTCACTTAAGTATTCTGGAAATGTGCCGCAGGTCGCTCGAGTGATCTGGAGCTGTGCCACAGGTCTTTTAAATAATCTGTAGATTTTCCGCGGGCCGCTTGAACAATCTGGAACTGTGTCGCAGGTCACATAAGCGATCTGGAACTGCGTTTTCTTGAGGCTTGCTTTGTTGGATCTAAACATGCGATGGGCGGAGGGGAAATTTACGATGAAGCGTCACGAAAGCTTGTAAAAAAATTGTCCTGTATGTAATAGGGTAGGGCAGTGATTTTCTAAATGGTGATCCGAGATCCGACAAAATAGTCCATCGGATTTTATTTTATTTTTCTCTTCATTTTTTTTTTGATACATCTAGTTTTTCATGGATATTCTTTTGAATAGGTTTTATCGAGACTCACATTTGAAGGGCTTCGCCGGGTTTAGTAACCAAGATGATGACTGAATAAATTTTTTTATTTGGTTCTCAGTCAGAATTTTAGTGAGTTTCTAAAAATTTTAGGACAATTATTTTTCTCCAACTAATCTACTGCCACAGAACATGGTGTATTATTAGTTGTTGTTGTTCCAACCAAAACAGTTGTTATTCCTTGATTTATTAAAAAATGTCGGATACTAAGCATATTCATTTGTGATGAGTTTAACGGGAAATATATGTAGGCGGCGAAGCACGTGTTTTTGTACGCCTTCACAATGGAGCACGTGTCTTTGTACTCCTTCACCATGAAGCACGTGTTTTTGTACTCCTTCACCATGGAGCACATGCCTTTTTGTACTCCTTCACCGTGAAGCACGTGTTTTTGTACTCCTTCACCATGTATGCAAAATTGGAATAAGCAGAGCGAAAAATAAAAGAATTGAAAAGGTAATGCATGATGAAGCAACACCGTATTTCTTCCATCCCTGAGCATCCTGCGAAATATTTGTATTTTGTCGATGGACCATAATTAAATTCAGAGCAATAAGTAGATTTTTCATTTTTATTATCGTTATCGAATTCCTTTGCAAAACACTTTTACAACAGTGAAGACTTGGTTTTATTCTGATTTGCCTATTTATTCAGTAGCCATTTAAAATTAACGTTGGTTTTAACACCAACATTCAAAAAGCTGGTGTCACTCCGAATTTTACTCAATGCGGGCGGGAATGCTGTAATTTTTAGCCTCCTGCTTTTCCCCGTATTTTCAACGAGGCTTGCTTGAATTTTCGTTCTTTACTGAAACCAAGGTTTGAGGTTATTTTACACAGCTTCATTTTTTTTTTAATGAATTACATTTTCATCCATTGACTTGCAGTAGCCAGTGACTTCCCGAAATTAATGATTTTTCAAAAAAATTTAGTTGGTAACTTTTTACATACCCGTGACAATTTTTTCTTTTTTGGCTATATTTGGCAACTTTAGTTATCGTTGACAATTCTTTTGGCTATGATTAGTAATGCTCCATATGAATCCTTATTTCCCGTATTTTTGTGAAAGAAATATGGTCCATTGATACTTCCGGAATCCCTTTCGCGGGACTCACATGGCTCGTGGGGCCGAAGTCTGTACATACTTGCTTTAACGTATATCGTTAATTCTAAATTAGTATCGTATCTCTTGATGGCAAACAAAGAATCCATAGACCCTAATGAAATTATTTGAATAGTCCATTTCTGCACACCGGAATATTGCTATGAAATTTCTAATTGCAAAAACTTCAACGCAATGATGACTTTATATATATAGACAAAAAATATATAAGTATCAGAAAAATACAAACGAGATACCAATTTCGTTTCTTATTTTAAAAGAATCAATTACAGAGAATCCCCCCAACCTTTCTATTTGTTTATCTGCTTCCATTCACTTATCCATGAGAAACCAATGAGGAAAAAAATTTTTCGAAATTCCTTCTCTTTAAAAATAAAGTTTATTTTCTATTCTTAACTTTTCTGAAATGAAGTGGGGGGGGGGGGGTTCCGGAGAGGTGATGATGTTTTTCGTAAGAAAATGCAGGTGGTCTCGGTGAAAGAAAGAAAACAGACTAAAAAATACCAAAGCCATAGAATTTCCCATCACTTTATTTATTTTTACCTGCTTTATATATATATAAGGGGAAAAACAATCATTCTTTTAAAAAAAAAAGTGGTTCTATTTTTTTTTTTATATATTTTTATGGACTGTGGTCCTCTTGTAAAGTTTTTTTTTCCCCCCTTCATTCTTAGTAGGCCTTAAGAATTGTCTTAAGAAATAGAGTGTGTGTTGTTTATATACAGTGTGTGTGTGAGGTGGATATATATATATATATATATATATATAGAGAGAGAGAGAGAGAGACTGGGGTTGTGAGTGGTTCGGAAGCAGATCACGATTTCATCAAGTGCACATCTGATTCGTGACAGCAATTCTTCACTGTCATGCCACGCGTGACTGCTGTCACGTCCAGTGGCGCGCGGCAGCGGCGGATGGAGGACCGACCCATCGTTGTTACCCTATCTCTCTTTCTGGTAATTTTTACTTCTTTTTTTTTTTTTTGAAAAAGTATGCCTTTTCCTCTCTACTCTTCTCTTTTGTGTGTGTGTGTGTGTGTGTCAGCTTACCTCTGTATATAACCTTGGTATTTACTTCGATAGGAAGTATAAGTTTTAAAAAAAAAAAAATTATATTCTGTAGAAAAACGGTCCGAAAATCAAACCCTGTAATAACGGTTTTTTTGTTTTTTGTTTTCCGATGCTTTCTTGTTTGTTATTATCATTGTTGTTGTTGTTCTTCCATGGAGGGATATTCCCGATGTTAACCAGTTTTAAATTTACCAAATGAATAGGAGAAGTTGCATTTTAAATGCTTGAAGAGAGACGAGCACTCCTACTCTGTTGTTTTCTGTGGATTTGTTTTTTGTTTTTTTTTTTGAGTTTGGGGTAATTTTCTTGAGGTATTTCATTCACTAATTTTAAGGGTTTCTCTCTGGTTTTTTTAAATTTGAATTCTTTTTTCGGTGAAGTCTTTAATAGGTTCTTGGGTTTCAACTGCCATTATTGGATCGAGGAGACATCGACTTTTTTTTTATAATACAAGTATTTTCTACTAAAATTTAATCATTAATTCGGTAGTAAAGGCTTTTAGAAAGACTTTGAGACTCGAAATGTTCAATATATTCCGTGTAGAGCGTGCATGCTTACCCATGGCCCGTGGGCATCAGTCATTTGATGTGTCCCGTGACCTAATTTGTTTATTAATTGATAAATACGTGAGTCAGTGACACCTGAAACACGAGTCCTTAGTCAAAAGCACACGGAATTATTGTTAGATTTAGTGTTATTCACTCTTTTTTTTTTCTTGATTAATCCTCGCCAAATATGTTGCTAATTCTCAGTGCAATCGCCAATTATTGCTTATAAATAGGCTTTGGTGAATTAAATAAAGTGCTTCAGCAAGTCGGCAGTGAGTTTAAACATATTCCCCAAAAATGGTTGACCGTGGCACATGTGTGTGACGAATAGGGCTAGGATTTCTATGACCTAAAAGAACTGACCTAATATGCTTCGTAAAGAATGCATTTATGCCTTAAAAACTCTGGAACCGTGTGGAACCGACATGGAATCATGTCGCTGGTCACTCAAGTGACCTGTAAATATGTCGAATCACTTGAATGATGTTTAACTGCACCGCGGGTCCCTAAGGCGATCTACAAATGTGCCGCTCTCAGTTCATATTTGCCAAATTAGATTTGAGATCACTTTAGCCTTTAAGCGACAATGACGAGATATCTCGCCTCCATAAGAGCCTCTTTATCTTAGCACTAGGGCCAGATATTTTGTAAAATTGATTTCTTTATGGAAAAATTTTCCCGATACCTCCTAGTTTGCATCTGCTGAAAATCAGGCAGAAAGCCTACTCAATTAAAAAAATAATATGGCATTTTGAACTGAGTTTAGTGATTTCCAATTGCCGCTTGGAGGGCTGAGTATTCCGTGAATGTGCTGCAGACCGCTTAAGTGATCTGGAACTCTGCCGCAGGGTGGTTGAGTGAATTGGAACAGTATCGCAGGTTACTCTCGTAAATATTGCCGCGGTTCATTTAAGTGATCTGGAGATGTGTTGCTTGTGTCAGTTACGTGATTTGGAAATGTACGTACACCGCCGGCCACTGAGTGATCAGCAAATGTTCCTCCTGCCACTTTAGTGACGTGTAACTGCGGGGTCACTTAAATGATCCGGAAATGCGCCACTTAGTTTCAATTTTTACAAAATTAGGTTTCAGATCACGGGCCACATCAGATAACTTCGAGTGCCGACATTTGACCCGCGGATCATCAGCTGAGCATGTATGTCTTATACCATATATGCTCAGCTGATGATCCGCAGGTCAAATGTGGGCACTCGAGTTTCCCAAACTTTTTGTCCCATCGCCCCCAACTCAAGTGAACCCATAGGATCCTGTGTTAAATCCGTAGCTTCTATCACCATCCCATCGCCCACCAGGTAGCGATATTGCCCACTTTGGGAAACACTGGCATATGATGTACCGGTTGAGCAGCTCACTCATCCCTAGAAATTTAAGTTATACCATCAATATTTACACGATCTAGAAAACTGAACAGGCGTAAAATTTCAGAAGAGAGGTAAAATAAGACTTCATATTTTTTTGCTTTAAAAATATAAGATAAGAAAACTTAAATAAAGGCTAAGAAAACTTGTATCGTATTCACATATAGGCGGCTATATATAATATCTAGGCTTATATTTTATTCCACGCAGGAATCTGATTCATTTCATTCCCGACTATATACGAAATGATAATAATAACAGTAATAAAAACGCTGCCAGAGAAGTCAGACAACTGAAAAAATATAGGAAAAAAAAAACCGGTCACCAGTTTTGCAACCAGTTAAAACGTTAGTATGCGGCGGAGAAGTTTGTGCTCTCTTGGTGGAAGGTTCAGTTCAGTTTTTTGGGGATTGAACTGTCAGTGTTGAACTCTTTTTATTTATTTATTTTTTTTGTATTTTTGGACGTTTTTCCACTTCCTCCTCCAAGGAGATGGACAAAAGTTGTGGCAGCAGTAAAGTAACTTCATTTTTTTTTTGCAACTTCTTCTACTTTGAAGATCAGCAAGCAAAGCGAAATCATTTTGAACTTTTGAAACTTTCCCCCTCTCCACATGCATATACTATTTCTTATTTCTTTGCATAATGTCCAATGGCTTATAATAGAAGCTCTTCATCTATTCGCGCATGGTAATTCCCCCCCCCCCCCCAGTAAAAAAAAAATTATATAATAATTCCTCTTTTATTTATTTATTTTTCGCTATTTCGCACGTGATTTAAATAGGGGGGGGGGGAAATGCAAATTTGTTCTTTTCGTGTTCCAGTGTGGTTAGACCTGATGATCGCGCCACATGGTCATTAGTCATCATTTCGAAGTTGTTATCGTTATTGTTATTATTTTGTTTATTGCGTGAATTATGCTTTTTTTTTAGGGGGGTATGGAATTCCGTGTGTCCACATTCCTTTTTTTTTTCTCGAAGGCATTTATTCTATTGGCAAATTACTTTTTTTAGATTAGTGTACACGTGAGTGTCGGAAGAATCCCTCGTTATGCATTTTTAGTACCATACACAACGTATAATTTCTATAGAAAAAAATTTCTGTGCGAAAAACTTCTCTCTTCCTGAAATTTTTGGTTGAGAATTCGCTGATTTTTTTTTTTTTTTCATTTTTTTTTTTTCCAATTTGCGTGAATTTTCTTGGTACGTAGAACTCTTTGTTGAGAACGTGTAAAATTTTTCACTCTGTCCCTCAATATTAAAGAAATAAATGCAATTCGGAAATACCAGACCCGGAACCTTCTTTTTGGTTCTGAAGGGGGGGGGGGGAAACGTGTTTTCAGAAGTTTAAATTCCAACCATAATTATAATATAATTTTTTTATTTTGAGAAACATCTTCTTTTCAAAATTTAAACAAATTTGTTGTTCAAAATACAAAATTTAGACATTTTTTTTGAAACATAAAAACAAAAATTTGGACATTTCGTTTTAAGAGATAAATACAAATTTGGACATTCCGTTTTGAGAGATAAATACAAATTTGGACATTTAGTTTTGAGAGATAAATACAAATTTGGACATTTCGTTTTGATACATAAATACAAATTCAGGCAGTTAACATTGAGAAATACAAGTTTCAACTACCGGTGTTGCAATTTTATTTCAACATTAAGTATCACATTTGTTACGTATAAAAGTTTTGAAAAGAGTAGTATCGTGACATATTATTTTGTTTTTCTGAATGTCATATCTAGAATTTCGTGTGTACGAAAATACATTTTTCAAATATTCAAATTTGAACAATGGGTTTAAAAATGCAAATGTAAACAGTGCTTCTAAGAAATACAAAGGCTACAACAGCCAAAAAGCCAAACGAGGTGACTGAAAAAAGATGCCCATAAAATATGGTTATCAAAATATCTAAAATACATCCATTCAAAAACGAGCTAACATTAATAATTATGAGAAAATATAATGAACGCCCATAAAAAAAAAGTTATGGGTGCCGTATCTAAGTATGGATAGCCTCTCGATATACCCCAACATGAATATCGTATTTCTTTTTAAATGTGTCTGTTTATTGTGGTAGAATTCGCGACACCTGGGGGTAAGCTATTCCATTTACTCACAACCCTATTAGAGAAAAAAATCCCTGTTAAAATCCCAATTTATATATAAATTTGACTCAGTCAATACATTTCTTACAAATTTCATCAATGGGCTTGAAGAATTCAAAATTAAACAATGCTTCCAAGAAACAAACATTCCTACAACGCTCCAAACACACCGACCGCAATATCTTAACGGTGGGAAGGGGTAATATTAACGTAATTTTGAGAGAACAATGCAACAAAATTTTCTTTTTAAATACACAGCACAGGTATGCAAGAAATAAGATGACGCCTTCAAATATATAATTTTCAAACCCCAAAACTTACTCCCGTGATTCCATGTGAGAAAATATTCCTTCTCTCTTCTCTCTACTTCCCAGTAGATATTTCTTCTTATTTTCAATATCCAAACACGAAAACTTTCTGCCTGACAGAATTTCGAAAATTGATTGTAAAAACTATTTTCCGTCAACCATCCGTAAAATAAAAGTTCACATACAACATATAAACGAGTAGAGTGAAAAATGTTGTAAAATAAAATAAATACCATATTGATAAAAAAATATAGATAAAAAGAGGGTGGAAAAAGAATAACATATTGAACTCAATTAGCTATGACAAAGCCAAAAAAAATAAGAAACATGAGCAATAACGTTCATTCCCTTATCGATATAACATACTATTACCCCTTAGAGAAAAGATTCATTCATCTTTTTGCTATTATTATTATTATTTTCACTAACTCCTTCGTATATATAGCCTATATAGTAGGCCGATCAATATATATGTATATATATATTTTTTTTTGGGGGGAATTTTATTCTTTTTCGTGAACTTTTTTCAATGGACGAACACAACACAATAAATAAAAATCGTTCTCAAGAGTTGGTGTTACTTGTAGGATGATGATCACGTTGGGTAGTGGTGGTGGTCGCCATGGATTTTTCTAGAAGTTTCCATCCATCCATACGTATGTACATACGTATATACTGTATTACGGCAACGTGCCATGCGTGACCCACGAATCGCTTCTGTCACATACCAAGCGTAAATGATAGATTGTTTTATAAACGGTTTACCTTGGTGTTGTTGTTTCAATATGCGCTTGTTATTTTGTTTCGCATTCCTTTCTATCTGTTATTTTTTTTTTTTATGGTTAGTCTCGAATTTTATTGCGCATGTGTAAAAAAAAGAAAGAAATGCGTCTTTTTTTTCTTTCTTTTTTAGTGCAATAAAATAATACATAGAATAATTTTGTTTTAGTTCTGTTATCTTCCCCCAACTTAATCTTTTCCATAAAATCAGTTTCGTGTGCCTTGACTGAATAATTAGTTTCTCAGTATTCAGAACCGATATGCATATAGGGCTTCGGATGAAGGTTTATAAAAAAAAGTAAACTGTGTGTGTACAGCAGTCTTCTTCAGTTGCTGGTCCATGTAGCTGTTACAGATTAACTAAATAAGTCTTAATTAATTAGTTAAATTAGTTAATCTAATTTTAGATTAACTAAATAAGATACAATCTATACAGGGTGTCCTGTATAAGTGCTTATGTGGCCTTTATCTCATCAACCGTCCGTCGTGGATGTATGATTCCAATTTAAAAAATAACCAAAAGGAGTTAAAAAATTACCCTATACCAGTTTTGAGAGTGAGAATGCAGTGTGTAACAAAATAAATACAAAAAATTTAAATTTTTATACGGTCCCTCTGTCCATTGACTTCCGGTTAAAAAGTTGTTTTGCCCGGGCATCTCCTGAGGCCAACAAAAAAAATTCCAGGTTTCTAAGTGCAATATTCGCTGAGATATTCGGATTCAAAAATTCGGAGAGAAGTTGGAAAGGGACAGCATAAATGAAGTAAAGGAGCGCGTTGTGTCCATTATAGATATTTTGCTGTTCTTTCATAGCCTTTCTTCGATTTTTGAATTCAAATATCTTAGCGAATATTGCACTCAGAAACATGGATTGTTTGTTCTGTTGGCCTCAGTAGATAAAGGGTAACAACTTTCTGATTGAAAAATGGAGGACACGTGGACCGTGCAAAAATTTAGATTTTTTTTTAAATTTTGTGACATACTGTATTTTTACTCTCAAAACTGCTACAGGGTGATTTTTTAATGCCTTTTTATCATTTTAAATTTAAACTATATCTCTACGATGGATGGTTGATGAGATAAAGGCCGCATTAGCACTTACAGGACACCCTGTATATTAAGGCTTGACGAATCAAAAAATAAATTAGGTGCCAGCCAAATTTCTTAGGAGCAAAGCGTATTTTTCTCGAGAAAAAAAGTAAAAAATTACGGTATGATTTTTTTTTCCAACTTATCCGGGACTCAACAACCTCTTCTGTTGTTGGTGAACACGCTGACACAATTTCAAAGAATTTTTTAATCGTTCTCAGACACCAATTCAGTAACCAACCATGTACAATTTTAGGCGCCAATGAAATTGGTTGTCATAGTGACCTGGTATCTTTTGCTGGTCTCCTATACTATTTACTTATTTTAAAATCTTTATTATTATAATTATTTCTCCTTATTTATTCATTCATTTATTGAAGGTCCGTGAATTATTATCTCTTGTTTATGTATTTTTTTGCCTGTCCGCAAAAATTATTGCTGCTTCTTAAGCATTTTTTGTCAGCCTGTGGATTTTTTCAATTACTATTTTTAACTGTCCGCAATTGTAAAAAAAAGATTGAAGAAAATTGATCTATAAAAGCGGTCCTCAACCTTCTTTTGACACTCGTGTGGAGCCCTTTTCAATCTATAATTTCTACGGCAGAGCACCGTTATTATCCCAGAGAGGTCACGGAGCCCGTGGGAAGTGCACATGGGCTCCGCGGAGTAAAGATTGAGGACCCCCCTGGTCTACACAGTGTTCTTGAACTTCTTTACAACCTCTATAGGCATGACCTGGGGGGCCTCGTGCCCATTGGAGGTCTTCGTGATGAGGTCTGGTACTACGATCTTAGAAAGTATGCATAAACATATGCAAGTTGTTTCTTCCAGCTATGAGTGGGGCCACATAAAATCATATTGCTTGGGGACTCATAATGTTTAGATAAACAACCTGCATAGAACTCTCCTTAAAATTTTGCTGGTGCGTGCAAAAGAGATCCATCACTTCATCTATTGTCAAGTCCTAGACATTTTTCACCACTAGTGCTTGAATGTCATCCTCATGCAGCCCCAGTTGATGGTCTTTCCCAAGCACACGCACAATCTCTTCGATAAGCAGTGGCTCTTGTTCATAAGCTAGCCTTTCAAAGTCACGTTCCATAATGCAAATCAGCCCAGTTTTCTCCAAGCGCACGTACGCATGGCTACAATGCTACCAACATCTAGTTTCCGTACCGTAAATATTTACACTCGCACGTGTGTTAATTTTCCGAGTGAGGCACACTTACCGAAGAAATTAAGAGGGAAAAAAAGAAAGAAAGAAAAAATGGAAATTCTGATTATTAAATCGAGGGCATTCTGTAAGACCCAATAAAAATATACAGTAAAACCTCCCTCTATAAGGGCACCCCTCAGTGGCGGTCATCCCTCTTTTACGGTCAAACAATAATTCCCCTGTTTATAATAAAACTATGCTTTCAAAATCCCCTGATTAACGGTCACCCTACGGACGAATTTTTTTTTTGTCCCACCGGTGTACGTAAAAGAGAGGTTTTTTTACAGTATTTCCGTACACGTCAATACTGGTGTTGCCACCATTTTATTTAGTTTTTTTTAATATCATTTTGGAAATGAGGCGGTAAAATAAAAATAGAGGGGAAAGCGATGGTAGATTTCTTAAGAGAGGCAACAAGTACCAGAAAATAAGAAAATAATAATAATAATAATAAATAAAAATAAAGTAGAACCAGTCTGTTGCTGGTAACTTGCTGCGAATGAACTAAACTCTCTTTCTGGAAGCGAAGTTTTATGCATCTTATGATTTCAACCCCAACGACAAAACGGCCCATCGGTTACGCAAAATATATATATGAGAGAAAAAAAACACAAAAAAAAAATAATATATAAGATAGAGAGTAAAAAATAGAGAGAAAAGTCAGTGCAAGAGAGCGACTGGATGGAGACCAGTTTTTTGAACTCTCTCTCTTCTTGCTTCTTTTGCTGCTGCTGCTGCTGCTGTGGCTGGTTTTCTTAACCACTACTGACTGGCGGCTAGTGGACTGACTGACTGACTTGACTGCGTCTACTTCTAGTACAACAGAAGAGCAGCAGAAGAAGAAAAACTACCTTCAAAAAATCTCTTGGGATGGGTATTTTGACCGGAGATGCAATGGATGTTGGGGAGAGAGAAAGAGGTAAGGAAGTAAAAGAGAAAGAATTAAAGAAAAGTAGTTAAAAAAGGAAAAAAAATGCGGAGAGAGATTCACGTAATAAATGAGCGGTGGTCAAATTGTTCCTAATTTTTTCTGGGGCATTTCGATGAGGTTCTGATTTTTTTCTTCTTCTCTCTTTTTGGTCCCACTTGTTGAATCAGGTGGATGTACGTGGTCACTCTTGAAAAACGCAAAACTGTCTCACAGACAATTTTTCAGTCAAGGTCAGTGGCGTTACGACTTTAAGACTAACCCCACCTCCATCACACGGAGATACTCAAATATGATCTCGAGTAGACCAAAAGACTGGTATGGGATCAGTAAAAACGACGTTATCGTGACAAATCTACATACAGTGAAACCTCGCCACAACGATACTCAATACAACGGTAAATCCCTCCACAACGATATTTTTTCGAATCCTGTTTGGAATGGCCATATAGTCTCTACCGGTGCTCCGTGTGCACTTCCCAGAGGTCCCGCGGTCACTCGAGGGAAATAAAATAAATTAGCAAATTTGATAAGTAAAGCTAGTCAAAAAAGGTTGAGAACCACTGGTCTAATGTTAAACTCCTCTCGATATAACAATATCTTTTATTTCTAATACAGTCGAATCCCGTTATAGCGAAAATCTCGTTTTAACGAACACTTTTCTAATCCCCCAAATAAGTTTACATAGGAACAATGCTAGGTAACCTGGAATTCCTTTATAACAAAATTTCGTTTTAACGAAGTGATTCCTCCGGTCTCTTGGCGTTCGTTATAACGGGATTCGACTGTATAAATCATTCTATAACGATATTTTTCAGATTTCGAAACTGCTCCAACGATATTTTTTATATTTCGCTCTCACCTTAAATGTATTTTTCAAATTCCTCTCACGTTTCTGTTCTTTCGAGAATGTTTAATATCTTTAATAACATTGGTATCTTTTGCACTATTCTTTCTATCCTGCGAAACTGTAAAGCGAAGTGGATATGAAGCTCGTTTCTGTGTAATACACAAAAGTGCTGTACGGTAAACAACCCCCTTTACACTGTACGGCAGTTAACTGTACTTTATTAATTTGCTAGTCAATTCTAATCGCCGTGTATTTGAGTGAGCCTTCCGGCGTGTACCGATTCCGTTAGAAATTCCTGAAAGGAATGTTTACGAGGGACATGTACGGTTTAAATAGTAGTAGAACGTGGCATATACACACAGGCCGTACTCAACTCGACACGAGACAGGGCTGAACTTTGAGAGGAAAGGCCCAGTTAAAACGGAAATGGACAATAGTTCGGTAGCAATTCAACCGAAATGCTATTTTTTCATTTTGAATTTCTAGGTAATCGATTATCGGGTTACAATCGTGAGTTAAACTGTTCGAAAAAGTCTCTCATTTACTCGATCGAACTCAAGATCCATCTATAACCCGGAAATTTATCATAATAATTCAGTGTGTGATTCAAATTTCTTGGATGAGGGGGGAAAAACAATAGCTATTGGAATTCGGAAAAATGAAGAAATTCGATTTTTTAATGAAGAAAAAAAATAAATAAAATGCAATATCCATTTCTTCCTTATTATTAGTATTTGACCTTTTTTTCCCTCTATTGTTTTTCCCCTACTCTCTCGCTCTCAAAAAAAGGCCCTCCCCCTATAATTACTAAACAATCATTTTCGTCGATTGTCATTGAACTTTTATTGATTTTCTATTGTTGGTTTTCCAATACGGAAGTCTTTATTTCCTCCCTTTTCCCGAAACAGCAAGAATCAATCTTTTTGTGCCATTTCGGATTCGCTCATATTTAACGATGTTATCGATCAATTTAATTTTCGTAGAAAATCGAATGAAATTTTATTGAATAACTTTATTTTCGTTGCCCAAAGTCGCCTGTAGAAAGTCTTTCCACTCTCTTTATTATTGTCGAGACGTAAAATTAATAAATAAATATATATTTTTGGAATGATATATCGCTTAATCGTGAATTTCAATTATATTTTCCCCGAGGATAATTGATGGTAATCAACGAAAAAATGGGAAATAATGATGATTCATTCATTGCAGCAAGAAATCAGTGCAGTTTGTTATTGGCCTCCTTCGTTTCCAATTGTTTCTTGTGGATTTTGATTTTCTTTTTTTTTTCATTGTTTTGATTGATAATGCCATTTTTCAGCTACGCTTCGGGTTCGAATACTATTTCAACCGTGTTATAAGCAACAATACTTTCCCTCCTGTGGGTGAAAAGGAATAATGCATTTTGTTTTTCGTAAGGCCTACATTCCGTTTTAAATTGCTGAAGTAAATTCAATTAACACTTTTCAACAATGCTCTGCGAGACAGTACTTTTCCAATAATATTTTCTGTTGCAATTTTCATCAATTACTTTAGTGACAATAACTTTTGGAACAGTGCCTGAAGTTGCGAAACCTTGTTTTTGCTTTGAGCAATAGAATTTTACTCAGAGACGTACTTTGAGGGGGAACACTTTTCAAACAATATTTTAAGCAACAAAATTTTTTTTAAACAAATGTTTTCAGTATCAGAATTTTTTGTTACAATATCTTAAGTTAAGAAATTTTTGCGTTTTTTTAGTGACATTTTCAGTAATTTTTTTAAAAAAGTATTAAATTTAGAGCAATACATTGTGCATGACAGTATTAATTGCATTAATGCTTTAGTGAGAATTACGATTTTAGAACTGCTTTTCACCATGAAATTGTGGCAATGTTTTTTATATAAACGTAAGTAATGAAATATTTTTGTGACAATGTAATTGGAGCAGTGTATTTAGTGTGATAAAACATTCCACAACGCTTCCATTAATATAAAAGTCAGAAATTCTCACAGTGATGATGCTTTTCAACACAATTATTCCAGTAACAAAATATTTTCAAGAATACTTTCGAATAATAGAACATTTCCAACAATACTTTCAATAGTGGAACATTTCCAACAACACTTTCAATAGTGGAACATTTTACAACACTTTCAACAGTGGAACATTTTGCAACAACACTTTCGATAGCAGAACATTTCCGACAAATATTTCTTTTTGTCTTATGACAAAACATTTTCAACAATACCTTCAGTAGCAAAAAAATTTCCAACAATACCTTTAGTAAAAAAAATTTCCAACAATACCTTTAGTAAAAAAAATTTCCAACAATACCCTTAGTAAAAAAGATTTCCAACAATACCTTTAGTAAAAAAAATTTCCAACCCAATACCTTTAGTAAAAAAAATTTCCAACCCAATACCTTCAGTAACAAAAAAATTTCCAACCCAATACTTTCAGTAACAAAACATTTCCAACAATAACTTTAGTAACAAACAGTTCTAACAAATATTGTTGGAGTATTGTCTTGTGACAAAAGATATCCAACAATACCTTCAATAACAAAAAATTTCCAACACCTTCGGGGACAAAAAAAAAATTTCCAACAATTATTCCTTCCAGCAACAAATTCCATTCCCAAACAACTTTGAATTTCAATTCATGCATTTAGAATAATTTTTTTCCAATTTTCTCACCCGACGACGCATAAGAGGAAGACTTCAACAACGCATAGAAATCATAAAACAAGAACATATACGAACGAACACCTCTAAGAGATATAATAATATCTCAAAAGTGATAATAATAATAATAATAACGTATATATCCACATATACACACATTATACAGATAAGTCAGCCGATCAATAATTCACATCTCGGTATATTTAAGCAATATTCTGATCCGGTTTTGGTTTAAAAAATAAATAAATAAATATTCCATCTTGATGTAAGAATCATTGACCTTAGTTCGAATGGACATTACTCGCATGTTAGCTGTCCGATACTAAAATGAGATATTATGAAAACACCGAAACAAAATAAAAATCCACTCCATACGTCTCTCTACCTCGGTTATGATATACAGTGGAACCGCGTTTATACGTCGATCAGTTATACGACTTTCACATTTATACGACGTTTAGCTTAAGTCACAATTGGTTCCTATGCGTTTTAATGTTAAAATAGTTCATTTATTTGACGTTTTCACTTCGACTCGAACTCCAAATATTTTGAAAACTTATACTCACCAAATGCGCGCGATTTCTGTATAGACCAAGGGTGTACAACTGTACAACCCGTAGGATAGTGCGCGGGCCACTTAATTAAGTGGTCAGGAACAGCGCTGCGGATCACTCCGGTGATATTTAAATGTGCCGCGGGTCTCTCAAGTGCTCTGAAACTGTGCCGCGGTGATCTATAAATAGGCCGCGGGTCACTTCAGTGATGTGGAACTGTGGTGCAAGTCACTTGAGTGATCTTCCAATGTGACACGAATGGCTTTAGCACTCTGGGACTGTGCTGCGGTGCACGAAGGGCTGTAACTAGAGGGGGGCACTGCCCCGGGCAGCAATTTTAGGTGGGAAGAAAGAACACCATTACAAAATTATCGGATTTTAAAGTTGGCGGAAAAATAATGTTTGCCCCGAGTGGCAGAATCATGTTTGCTCCCGGCGGTAGAAATCCTAGTTACGGCCCTGGGTGCACGGGTCACTCAAGATTATTCCGAGGTCACACAGCAGATCACTCAAGATTAATCACGCTAGATGATTCCGAGGGTCACATATGGTCCTTGACCATGGGAGTTACCTGATGTGTTCCGCGATCTCAAACCTAATTTTGTAAAAATGTACTATGCGGTACACCTCCAAGTGCACTTGAGTGATCCGCGGCATATTTAACAGTTTCAGATTTGCTCAGGCAGCCCCACGGCACATTTCCAGATCAAATTAGTAACCTGTGGCGCTATTTCAGATTTCTTTGTTAAGTTGCTCGCGGCACGTTTCCAAACCGAAGAATTGGCCCGCACTCTCAAAAAGGTTGAGCACCCTTGCTGTATAGATCAGGAGTTCTCAAACTTTTCACACCCGCTGCGCCCCCGTTTCCTATTCAATGTGTATCCGCGAGCTCCACCGGCTCCCCCAGATCTGTTTAATAAAGAATATTTTCGGAAAAAACCTTTGCCAGGGGGACCGTTTGCGCGGTGCCCCTTGACAATGGTTGGAAGCTCGCCGCGGCGTGCAGTCTGAGAACCCCTGCTGTAGACAGTGAAAAAGCCAGATGTGATTAAACACATTGAACTTATGTGAAAATATTCAGATAAATTCAATGGATATTTTATGCGTCTGTTGGGGGGGGGGGGGGGGGAGGGGAGTTTTTTTTTCCAAAGGAGTCTCGGTTATGCGACATACGCATTTATACGACGCTGCTCTCGAACGTCGTATAAACGAGGTTCCACTGTGGTATATATAAATACTGCATTTTATTTTCGGGTAGCGCGCAAATGAAAACGTCTGTCCGCTATTTGCGCACAACCGCAAGGCGATTCGATCACGATCTCGCGGTCAGAGACTACAGAATTGTTGACGGAAATTATGCATGTGTATTTATTTTACGTATATTGATTGTATTTCGCTCTCCCCCCCCCCTCCCATGTTACTGTATAGTTGAATCATTTTGCACTCGAGGCTATGGTAAAAGAAGGGGTAAAAAATATTTATATATAATCGCTATGATATTTTTCCCCCCTTTACTCGAATATAAATTACCGATTCCATTATAAATCTCTTCTTATCTCCATTTCTCCCCCCAACACCCCTCCTTTTTTTTTTACATGTTATATATATAAAGCGCCGCCTATATACGTACGTAGTCAAATCATGGAGCATCAAGAAGTAGGCTCAAGGATCATTATAGTTGATTCATAATAAAATGAAAAAAAAAAAAAAAATAATAATAATAATGCTTTCTTCCGCATAGTAGGGGATTCGTCTTATTTATTATCATTATTGTTATTATTATTGTTATTTTTTTTTTGTATATATATTCTATATCGAGATCACAATTTACATTCCTGGATAATTATAAGTTTGAGGAAAATGGAAAAACGTTTATTATTATTATTATTTTTAACTATGAAATCGTCGTTGTAGTCAGTCGTCGCCGCCCATTTGCCGTGAGAACGAGGAGATGACTTCCCTTCTCGGAGTAAGCACATGGAAATGCGTGTTGCACATTGCAAATTGCACATTTTCGCTCGCTATCTTATTCAACAAGAGTTGGGATTTATCATTTTTCATACAGGGTGTCCCTGAACTCATGGGTCGAACTTTATAAGGGAAGGCAAAATTAACATAAAGAAGCATTTTTTTGTGTAGCAATGTGGGGTCGGGAGTGAAAAGTGTTGGCGGAAAAACTGTGATGAGGAGCATGCACCTCATTGTGCAAAAAATTGCAGTCTCTGCTGCAACTGTTCGTGAAACACCTGGCATCTTTGAAAAGGTACGCCAATCGCTTGCTAGACGCTGCCAGGCCTGTATCGATGTTGGTGGCGGCGGCACATTTTAGCACTTACTGTAGTTATTAATGTAACTAAAAAACTTTTGTACATTTCCTTAGCATTTCGTGTTTTTCTGCGAACACTTTTCATTTTCGACCCCACATTACTATACAAAAAATGCTTCTTTATGCGTATTTTACCGTCCCTTAAAGTTGGCGCATGAGTTCAGGGACACCTCGTGTACTTCATGAGGAAATTTCTTGAAGCTTCTCGTATAATCTAACAATGGTTGTTGCACTGTACTATTACTACTGTACTTAACCGCACATGCACCTCGTAAACATTCCTCTGGGGAATTTCTGACGGAATATATACATTCTGGAACGTATGCCCTGAGTATACCGAACAATCTTAACGTATTTTTGTTGTCAGATGAATGTTTCGTGTTATATATTGGTGCTGCCAACCAACGGCTGGACTATTGAACGACATGTGGAGCACGTAAAAGTTATTACATGTATTTTTTGGGACCACATGCTCGAAGCAGGTGCGTAAAAAAAACTAAAAACCATTTAAAAAAATGCTTCCATTTGTTATTATCGGAAAATGATGCAAATGTTCTTACACATCTGTGTGGAAATTTCACAGAAAAGCTTTGTGGTAAGCTTTGTGGATCAAGTATCTTGATCTAATTTTACGACCCCAAAATATTTTGCGGCCGGGGCGGCCATGCCAATCGCATCCTATAGCCGGCATCTTTGGCGGGCCCTCCGGTAAGGATTTTCAAGGGCCTACAGTAAATACATAAGTAAAGAAAATGGAATCCATCCCGTGATGGAGCCCCTGTCAGCCATTTAATGCAGGAGCCATGTGGCTGAGCCTTTCACATTAACAGCGTGGAAATTATAATTGATGGTTTGACTGATTTGTGTGATTTTTAATAGGTGACCATGTGATTTTAAATTTGGCATTTCTTTTAAAATTTAGATTTTTTTTTTGCATCACTTTCATCATATCCCCCCCAATTCTATCATAATTTTTTTACATCATCGATTTTTTTTAATGCAAAAAAACTGTAAATTTTTATTTTTGAAGTCGGCACAAAAATCCAGTGTGTGTGTGTGAGAGAGAGATAATATTTACTAATATTTGTTGGGCGTGTAAAATATTGATTCAGGCATCTATTATTATTTCAAGTTTCATTGCCGACCGATCATGTGATTTGACGATTTGTCCAGCCGTGCTGCGAACTATCTTCAAGGAGCGAATGCTATAGTCGATCTTTGCACTGTGAGATTTTTTTTAATATGCTAACTGGTGGACTGAAATGCGCGCCCTCCGGATTTTCTATCTGGTCCACTACTGAAGAGCAAAAATGGTCACCCCATTTTATATCGCTCCTCATGATTTTTTTGAAATCAGTTCATTCGAATCTCAACCCCCAGTCCAGAAGAGGAGGGGGGGGGGGCTCAGTCTCCTCAAGTCAATGAAAAGGCAATACCACTGCAACAGGTTTCAATGGCTTCTGCTGACGTGAACTTTAAGATCGTCGTCGCGTGTATGTATGACTCATATAAGGGGGAATAATGAATAATTTCTGAATAATTATGAATGGATCAGTGTCCATGAAACAACCCATTAATCAAACTTACATACTTGTTACAAATGTGCAACGAAGCGTTGAAAAATTTCAGGACAATGCGAGACATCTCGTGGCTCATCAGTTTCCAGAAACTCTGGATTTCCTCCGTATTTGTAAGCATATGCACAGTTTATTCATTCCTATTCAGCAAGGAAATGCTGTATTTTCAATCCCCTCTCCATCCAATGAATTAAACAGTGGTTTCTCAAAGTGTGCGTCGTTGCTCCTAGGATCGTCGCCAGCCTCAGTCGGTGTTGCAGTGAGCTGGAAACATTGATTTGTGTGCCTATTTCTGCTTTGAGTTCTTTTATATGGGAACCGAACTATTCTGGTGAGCTGTAGATGAACCATGAGTTGGGCAGAGGAGCCTTGGGTGACAAAAGTTTTGGAATCACTTTGCTAAAACCATTACCTTCACATCCATTAACAGGATTTCTCGTGAGTTTTAGGCCAGAACTATCAGCAGGCTCCTTATATCTGGGGCGAGATCACGTAACCCGTATTCGTATTCTAAAGACATTCCCGTAATTTCGGCTGTCCTGACTCTTACGTGAATTCTTATTCTTTATTGAAACCGAGGATTAGGATTATTTTAATAACATAAATTATATTATTAATTCGAATCAGGGGTTCTTGACATTACTTTCTCCACGGACCCTTTGTGCCAATAAGATGGAATCCACCCCGACCTCTGTACCAATATCCAAACATCCATATGTTTTATAGCCATCTTTTTCTCTCAGTCAACCTCGTTGGGCAATTTGCCTGTCGTGGCCTCTGTATTTGTATAGGATTGAATCCACCGATCTCTTGTGCCAATAAGATGAAAAGGTGAAATCCACCCCCCCCCCCGTGACAATAAGGTGAAATCCACCGACCCCCATCCCGTGCCATTAAAATGAAGGCAAAAAGGACCCTTTTCCAAAATAATATTAAGTATATAGCAATGTAAAAAAAACCAATGTGTTAATTTTTTTCCTTCCCCCCCCCCCCCCAAATCATGGCAAACTGTTTGAGGATTTTTTTTTTCAGCGATAATTGGCAACGTTGCTAACTTTTGCAAGCTTCAGTCGGCGATTCGTGGCTGAGGTAAAACAACTTCACCAATGAGTGATTTATCCGCCAATGGTCAACATCACAATGAAAACCTCTCTTATATGAGCGACAGAAATATCGAAATTCAGAAATGGGCTATTGATCATGTAATCATACACCCTGCGTTTTACAGGACTCTGATTTGCATATTTCCGGTGATTCGCTTTCGTGTGCAGCGCTCTCTATCGACAACAGTTTGAACTAATGTTTTTCCTGCACGAAAAGTCCCGATAACTTTCCCCCATGCTATGATATTAGCCCATTCCGTTCCTCGCGACGTAGACTGTGTTTACGAATTTATGGGACACTCTGCGCAATGAACAGCATCCTTCCATTATCCACTGCTTGTCCCCTCTTGTGCAGATAATGGGGGAGAGAAGGGATTCTAGGCCGCCTGTTGATGGTATTCTGGAACGAGAGAGTTAATGCATTCGAAAAGAGGTGGATATATACAGTATATGAAGAAATTTCGGAAGGAGAAGAGGGAGGTGTTTTTTTTTTTTTCGTCCATCTTCAGGCTTCTCCACCCTACCAGGAAGGCTAGCTACCTCACATATATGTATGTTAAAGGGTGGATGAGTGAGCAAATGGCGGTCAGAGTCACGACCTGTACCAAGAGAGGAAAAAAATTACATAGTATTCGCCTTGGGCCGTAAAACTGTAACCGGAAATATGCCTCCCGAAACGAGCGGTGGTTATTATACGTATGCGTAACGTTACGTTAATTATTTTGAGAAATTGTCTCAGAATGGGAAAGAGAAAAAAAAAGAGGTTATGTAATACAAGAATCGGTTATAACGACCTCGGTTGTAACGATGCCTAGGCTTTAACGACGATAATTGGCTGGCCCGGACTGATTCCCATAGAGCTGTGGTTCTCGACCAAGGGTCTACGGCCCTCTTTGTGTTGCCCTTGAAGAGATTAGGGGGTGTGCGAGCTTGGAGGAGAAAACAATCATTGTCTTCACATTATTATGGGCTGAATATTATTCCGTAAAGGGGTTCGTGGCCTCCATCATATCGGCAAGGAGGGTCTCCGTGGAATACGAAAAAGTTAAAAAAGACCCTGCCATAGAGAATAATGTTTATTGGCCTTGCTTTATAATGTCGCAAAGGACTCGGATATAACGGCACAGTTTTCGTCCATTTTTATGGTATTTTCCTGATTTTTGTTGTTGTATTAATACCGGACTGACCCGTACACGATAAAAATTCCCGTATTTTCCGGTAATTTTTCCCTTTTCGACTTTTTTTTTGTTGTAAAAAATGTCCCTTTTTTTAACGAAGGTTATTTGAATTCATGTTTTCTAGAATCGGGGATATAGTAATTTTCATAATTTTATAAATTACACTATGATAATAATGACACCAAATTTAAATATTCATCTCATATATTTGTCAAGTTAAATTCCCCCCCCCCCGCCCGTGAAATACATTTTAATTTACTGATTTAGGAGAAGGGTAGAGGACATTCGCTCCTCCTCCGTTCACTATACATATCCTCAGCGATTCGCACCCTCCTTTTTCCGTTTGAGGAGCTTGTATCCGCTTGTCGCTCTAGCCCAGGTTCTTCAACCTTTCACACGTCGCGGGCCAAATTGAAACTTCTCGAAGAGCCCGCGGGACATCAACCTGAGGTATTTTAGAATTACAAAAAAAGGGGAATCCACGTATACAATGTTTTAACTCAACAGAAGGATCAGTAGGTGCCCAAAATAATTGAAGACTTCGTTTGGGTGTTCTGAAATTATACCCTTTCAATAATTCTGAAATAATTTCTTTCTACTACTTTACCGCACACAAACTCCAGTCATACATCACCATATGGCAGCGGTTCTCAACTGGTGCTCCTTGTGCACTTTCCAGGGGCTCCGCGGACGCTCGAGGAAAATTAAAAAAAAACAACAGTAAAATTTAAAAATATAATTAAAAACATTTTTAAATAGTAAAAATAAATCAGTAACTTTGATGAATAATTAAAAAATTGGCTTATAATATATGGGGCTCCGCCATAGAATTTTTTTACTTAAAAGGGCTCCGCGCGCGAGTCAAAAAAGGTTGAGAACCGCTGCCATATGGCAATTTCCAACCGTGGAGTTGTGTGGGAAATGAAGAAGACGGGTCAAGAACTTGTTTCAGACATTCCATGCCCGGATTCGAACCGATGGACCTTGATGTTAACCTTCATTGTGGAATACAAGCATCTTGCCACTCTGCCATCTCTGGTAACGGGGAAAGTTTCTGATGGATTACCTCTTTTAATCATTTTTAAATTATTTTTGAATTGATTAGTTTACAATTATTTACTGTAATTATTTATTTTCCGGAAATTCTATAATTCCGAAAATATTACTTTCATTAATTTTGAAATATTTTCTTTCAATAATTCTGAAATATTTTTTTTTTTTAATCAGAAATTGCGAAGTAATTTTACGAAATTCAATTACGAAATAATTTTGCGAAATTCAATTACCGAAATAATTTTGCGAAACTCAATTACGAAATAATCTTAATAAATTCAATAATTGCGAAGTGATTGTTTTGAAAAATTCTGAAATTAATTCTTTCAAAAACTTTGAAATTATTTCTTACAAAAAATTTTGAAATTATTTCTTACAAAAAATTTTGAAATTATTTCTTACAAAAAATTTTGAAATTATTATTTATTGATCGTATTTTTTAGAATTTCGATGAATTCATATGTTGGTAGATATGCCGTTTTTCGAGATGCCGAATTTTCTCCCTAAAAAACTGTTTGGGCCTCATGCTCCTTCTTTCTCACTGGCCTGTTTGTGTAATCAAATTATTATTTTTCCCTAATCGTCTGTATCAAATGTTTTTAACCATTTTGTAAAAATGGTCGGCGGGCCACTGCAAAAAATTCCGAGGGCCACACGTTGAAGACCCCTGCTCCAGTCTATAAATTTACTCAGGAAAACTAAGCAATATTTAGAAAAGGTTTCATTCCTGGATGAACCGGAGGTGCCCGGATAACAAATACCACGGTCACTCTACGATTTAAAGAAGTAGGGTTTGATAAATTTCAGGCGCCAGGTAACGATTGCCACTATAAAATTGGCATTGGCACCTAAAATTTTCCGTATTCGATTGCTAAATTGGAGTCTATGTGAATGACACAAAATTTTCCGATTTCATGACACTGTCTTTCAACATAGGAAAAAAGTCCCGGAAAATGTAGAAAAAAATATTATTTAGGACCTTTTTTTTCAGATGAAAATCAGTCTCGGGGGCTCCTAAAAAATTTGGCTGGTGCGTGAAATTTTATTGTGATTCGTCAAGCCCCGCAAAAGAGGGCTACGAGGAAAAAAATTGGTGAGAGAAACTGTAGGATCTTAATTATTTTAATAATAATTCAATTATCAATTTGTAGCATTTGAGAGAAATGTTTAACTCTTTTCCCCTCGCTTTTTTCTGACAATTGCACAATAACATCATTGACCCCAGTCCAGGGCAGTGTGTTGTTGTTGGCGGTTCTTATTCCTCAATTCCAGCAAGAAAGAAAGAAATGTATCCACAATATTATAAGGATGGTGATGAGAGGAAATCGTTTAAAAATGATGCATTGTTAGCTTAAGCGATAATGACTATTGTGTTGTGCTTAATAATAAATATGCTTCTTTTTTTTTTTCTCCTTTTCGATCGTCCATAACGAGCCTTTCCCTTTATTCTCTTTCTTATTTCTCTACTAAAGAATGAAAAAAAAGAGTAAAATACTCTTCAAAAGAATCGTATATAATGATTATAAGGAAGAGAAGTATTATTCCCCCAATATGTACTTACTACTGCATTTCCACGTCGAACTTCACCCACTGTTGAATGAACTGACGGAGGTCGATCCCTTCTTTTCTTTTCCATTCACCGCCAATTTATTTCCTATTTCGGTATTTGTTCAGCCAGATGCGTAAAAAAAAAATATCTTTTAGTGTTTCAAATATTGTACGCTTTTGGTGTGCACGATTTTTTCCATCGACTCCATTAAAAGAATATTTCTTGGAAAGTCGAGTCGAGGTGCTTCATTCAGAAAAATCATGACGAACCCATTGGAGATGATGTTTAAGGAAATTTTCCAAGTCTTTATTTTAATGGGCGGACCACTTCATTGGTCTGAAGACGTGTCGTGGGCCACTTCGGTGATCTGTAAATGTGCCACGGATCACTTAAGTGATCGTGAAATAAGCCTCATGCCACTTAGGTGATTGGGAAATAAGCCTCAGGTCATTTAAGTGATTTGGGAATGTGCCACGGGTAGCTTAGGTGATGTGGAACTGCACCGCGGCTAGCTTGAGTGCTATGTGCCGCTGATCTTAAAATGATCGTAGGTCGCTTAAATGCTCTGTAAATATGCCGCGGGTCATTTGAATGATGTGAAAATGTGCAGTGGGTCGCTTGAGTGATCTGAAAATGCGTCGCTAGTAACTTAAGCGATCTGCAAATGTGCCTCTTAATTCATTTTTTACAAAATTAGATCTTAGGTCGCGATCCACATCAAATGACTCTGAAGGCAACATTTGGCCCGCGGGGCCATGGGTTGATCACGTATGGGTCAGAGCTTGGAATATGGACGTGACTGAAATCGAGCGAAAATAAAATAAACTCTGATGAGGAAGGTACCCAGGAATGGCACTCAATCGTTCGGCGAAGGTCCGGAGAAATCACTACAGCGTTCTTTTTAAACGAGCGAAATCGATACTCTCGCGTGGGCAAAGGGAACCGTTCTCGTGATATCAGCTATGCTTTTAGGTAGGAAAAACAACACGAGAGGGTGCGTATGTATAACTTCTCGTTCTCTCTCCGGTATCGTCTCATGGCATGATTCATTAAAATTCCACTCCGTTTTTGATTTATTGACGATGGACGAGAGAGAGAGAGAGAGAGAGAGAGATGGGGATTTACCCCCTTTTTATATATTTTTTTGATTTTGAGATGAGATTAGAAAGAGAGCCTGATTCAATCACCGCCTCTTTTTTTTTTCCCTAAGGTCCCATTGAAAAAATAAGAAAAGGCTCGTTGAAGAGAAGAGGAGGTCGGTCTCCCCAAAAAAAAGAAGGGCAAGTTTGAAAATTCATGCGTATCTTGTTAAAGTCACGGTTAAGACCCACAATATGAGTTATTCTGTCTAGAATGCGGGAGGAGAGGGGAAAAGAATGTAATCATGCAAAAGAAAAGAGGCGAGAGATTGAAAATTTCACGGAAGGGATTCTTCTGTCCTCCTCCACCATCTGCTCTGCGTTTTTATATGTTACATGTTATTATGCTAAAAAGAATGTGTTTTTTTTTTTTTCTTCTTGATGATGATAGTCCACGTCGTGAGTTAGAACAATATGGCGGACTTCTCGGTGTGCGGGAGGTCAACCCTTTACGTTTTTTTTTTATTTATATATATATATTTTTTTTGGGGCCCCCGGAGATTAGAAAAATAACCGCCCACCGAATCTAGGAAGTGACTGGCGTTGCTTGCGTCTTGGCGGCGAGAGTTTTCTTAGGGCAGACGTGGAACCGAACGCACCGTACATTAGGAAAGGGGGGGGGGGGAAATGGGCCCTTAAAAATAGGCTTATCTGCGTTCGTAGTCGTGCCTGTTTGTTGTTCCCTTTATTTATTTATTTCTCTACTCTCTCTCTTCCACCTTTCCGTAATTCTCATGTGAGTGGACTATTCCATGATGATTAGATATATATATGAGTGTGTGCACGTAGATATGGACATGCTCAAAAAAAAATCTTGATGTAAATTTCCTTTGTTTTGTTTGTGTGATATCACGTGGTGAGCGTTCTCATTCATTTTTAATGTGTTTTGATGAATTTTTTAGTGTATTTGATGAATTCTTGCGGATGAATTTTCCGCACACGGATTAATACCGTATTGGTGCATAAGTTTGCTTCCCTGCACTATTTTCCCATAGATCTATGAGATGCGTCTTAAGGCAGATACATTTTGGAACATTCTATTTCGTCATAACTGCTGTATACCAGCTTACCGTGCATCAAGTACAACCGTGTTTCTGCAAACTAGTTGTTTGTCAGACTAGTCTCAAAACCTATAGTTCAGACTTAGATGCTTTGTGATTCAATTTTCGTTTTAAATCGATAGTCAAGGAAACTTCGTAAAAATTAAGTTTTTTTTTACCCTTAAAGGTACTGGCAACACATATTCTTGATGAAAATCTGCATTTGAATACTTCGAAGAGTAGGCTACTTCCTCCAGAGCTAGTTTTTTTTTTTTTTTTTTTTTTCTGCATCTAGAAACTTACAAAGTGACCTACGCAGGTTACACAGTTTTGAGATTCTTCTCCATACTTGGAACTTGGAAGAAAATTTCGAAGTATTTCTTGCCCTCGGAGCGGGTCACCTTCAAACGTAGAAGTCTCTTTTTTTTGATAATTGATTGGTTTCCTGATCCATCTGTAATACATCGTTTTGTGATTGCACTCTCTTTCTTTCTATAAACAATCCTGTTGCGAGGGTTAGCCAACATATCACAGTGGCAGAGAAGTGTGGGGAGAACTACTCGAGATTCCTATCCGTCCCATGGTAGAAGTTGATCGTGATCCAAGGGCCGTAAAGAGATGCCTTTCTTGTTTGTAAGATGTATAAGTATTTTTTTTGGGAATCCTATTTTGATGGATCAGCCCAATTTTGGTTCTACCTTTTCATCTTCTTCCCCCTTCGTTTCAATTACTTCAGTGGATGCTGAGGAGCATGTTACATAGAGAGAGAGAGAGAGAGGAATGGGTAGCGGCGGCCTATACACAGAGATATTAGAGAGGGCATAGGGTGGCGGAGGGGGGGGGTGCAAAATCCCGAAAAAATCTTTAAAATGCCATCCGTTATCCCAGCCGAAGATTGATTCGAGAGAATTTTCGAGAAATAATGTGGGAATTAACAGATAAGTGTAATAAAGAGTATGTGAAGTACATACATACATACACATGCACGTACACACTTTGAGCACATTCTTATTATGTATTATGGTGTATTTTGTATTACCTGGAAGCTCGTGACATGTTTCTTGCAGCCGCTTCCCTCTACCGTATCTACCCTCCCCTTCTCGTAAGTTCGAGTCAACTTCTTAAAAACTCAAATTACTATGGCTGTCAAGTTTTTTTCTTTTTCATCTCCCTACATCTTCTCTCCTATGTTTATTTCTTTTTTTTCGCCATTATTATTATTATTATTCCTTGTATGCATATATGTATGGTTATACTTATAATGTATGTACATTGTTATGTGACCTGGACTTTTGGCGGTGGCACGTGATTTGCTTAAGATCTCCTCTGGTTGGAAAAAAATTAGTTTTTTTCCCTACTCTTTCCGAGAATCGATGCCAATGGCATCCATAGGAGGCCGCAGGATGCTGACCGTGGAACCCTTAAAAAGAAAAAAAAAAATCGTAGTATGGTATGTTAAGAAATTTCCAACTTCTTCTACAAACTCTATTAAAACAGTGTTTCCTCAAACTTTTTCAACCTATGCCCCGCTTTTCGACAATATTTCTTCTCGTGGCTTCCCCCCGTCTTATCCATGAGTACTCCCTTGGAATATCCCATGGATTAATATCCATAATATCCCAGAATCACTGCCCTAGAATAGTGGTTTCTCAACCTGTGGCCGTATGGGCTCAATTGCCGTTCTGCGATATTCTAACGGAGCCAGCAGGACTACCAATGAGAAGCAAGGCTGCCTCAATGCATGGGCTACCCGAACGCAACCGAACACACAGGAGGGCTCATGATAATGAGTTCCGATACTATGTTTTCGAGAATAAATATGTAAATTAGTAGGCAGGTACTTCCAACTTGGTGGGGGGGGGGGGTGATGCTATTAAGATGACCATGCACAGAACCAAAGCCATATTAATGTCCCAATGGCCCAGTACCTGATATCCGTAGAGGGCTCTACATGAGGAGATCTGGTACCATGATTTGCGATGGGGTTAATTAGCGATTAGGGTAATTAAATACATAAGCTTTTACTTCTAGTTGAGTTCGAGGGGGAAGGGCACACATTTCGCCAAACAAAATACGAACACAAACATCATTTTGTCCGAGGGATCATGGTGTTGTTGAAACGGTTCTTGTATACAACCCCGTCACAAGATCCCGCCTAGTATCAAAAATCCGGAAATCGCTCTTACTCATTTTTGTTCACTATGAATTTGTTTCAAAAAATCGATTCCTTAAGTAGGATGGTCTCGCTTCTCGATGAGTGTGAAGAAGGGCCCTGGATAAACAAGCGAACCGCTAGAAGAAAATATGGTTCAAAGGGAGCAGGGGAGGTCAAATATGGGGGGTAATTCTCCTCACCAATCAAGGGGCCACGAGCGAAAAAGTTTGAGACACTACTCAAGAATAAGAGGAAGGACGATCTTTTGGGCCCTTAAGCAAACCCATTTCGTCGCAACTCCCCCCCCCCCCCACCCGTTCTGCAAATTTTCGATAGAGATTGAAGAAACCGTACCATTCTCTAACATGATGGAGTTTATTACACTTGGTAGTAAAGTAGGTGAAGCTATAACGAGTTCCAACCCTCTGACCCAAAACCTATGTGAAAACTTAATATTACAGGTAACTGGTGCATAAGAAATTATTGTACAAGGGTGTGTTCCCCATTTTATCATTATTATTATTATTATTTTTAAATTTGTCAGATGGGAAGAAATATCCTCGTCTACCCCCCTCTGCCCCCCCCTTACTTTTACCCTTATTCCTCCCTCTTCCCCCCCCCCCCCATGGAAATTAATTGAGGGCGGTACTAGCAAAAGCCTAGTCACAAGCAGCAGCATGTGTCTATCTCTTTTCAACTTCCCAAGGCCGACATTGAAATCGGTACCAGCCTTGAACTCATCTCTTTCTCTTTCTCTCTTCGTAGTGGTTACAAAAGACTTGATGCATGCATACCTTGCATGCATATGCCAGTGAGTATGTATGTATGTATGTATGAGCTTTTTTTGTTGCATATTTGAAAAGGAATTAATTCGAAAGGGAAAAAAGAGAACTCATCAGTCATTGTGTTATTAATTCAGCTTTTTTTTAAAGTTAGATTAACATATTGCTATTAACTCTGTTACTTGTTTTCTATAAGGTTCGCCGAGTACGGTTTTCAACGTGATAAATGCCGACTGATTCCGATTGAATGCTAATGAGTAGTGACTAGTTGATTTATCATGATAAATTGATTTATTGATAGATTGAGAATTTCTTTTAAGGAAGCTGTATTTACATTCTGCCCCGCTTAAACGGATATCAACGGTTCTAGCACATAATATCCGATTAAGCGGGGTATTCGGTTACTCACTTGCCGTTTCACAGCGTTATGGATGGTTACACAGATGGCAGCTTAGGAACACTTTGTTGCTCAAGGCATTGCGCTATATACAGGGTATATACAACTATATACAGGATGATTCTAAACTTTAAGAGGTGATGTGAGACATCTAAACAAGTATTTTTAAGGTCATAGGGGACCATTTAAGTATTACGTCAGCAGAATTTTAGCCATTTTTGATTTTGACCCCCTCCCCTCTTATCAACAAACGTCAGCAAAACGCTGACACCTCCCTCGCGCAGCCTTTGACACAATGAATATGAACGTTCATTGGTTTTATGTTAAGGGATGTTTGCCGTGTCTGACGCGACACAGTGAGTGTCTGTAGATGTGAACACACCCTTACCCGATCTTGGATTCCTGCCTACTAGGAGCTAGAGTTTAGCGAACTTCTTTGTTGTTGGGGTTCTAGGTAGGGCCGTCACAACATCATTGGTCACCGGAAAAATTTCTGGGGCCCCATGCATAGCTGGAAGTAAGAATTTATTTGTATGCTTATTCTCGAAGATTATAATACCAGATCTCATCGTGTAGGCTTCCAATGGGCATGAGGGCCCCCTCCCGGATAGGTCCATGCGTTTAAATGGTCTAGCTTCTATGGGCTCTGAAAGTATTCATTTTTTTTTCCAACTATATTTCACTTGAAAGCTTCTTTTCTTCACACCTAAATTTTTTTCTGAGCTCTCTATGGCCCTTTGCACACGCACCTGTCATGACTCCCCTCCCACTTCATTTTCTCCCGTGGCCCTCCCTTAAAATATTCCAGTACCACAAGGATGCCGTATGCACCCCCCCCCCCCCCCATTGAGAAACACTGTTCTAAAGTCATCATCCTAAAGCTAACCCTGATTTCTTCATGACAAGTCAGGCTCTTGCCTTATGCCTTCGGCTAAAATAGTTTTTGTGGCTCCCCCCGCACCCGTTCATGTCAAAGTCAAGCCCTGCCTGCGTGGGTGGGCTTTATTCCTCCAACTGGCTCGTGTTGACGAAACCTCCCGATTAATACAATAATTTGGAAGTTTCTGAATATCCATGAGGGGTGTCTATGTCTCTATCCTTCCTCTCCTCTCTCTAAAGACAATCTCCTCATTATACACAACTCCGGAACTGCATACACCAAGACGCACCAAACAACTTCATGATATCAATTTTAAAAATAAATAAATAAAAGAGGAATAAAGCTATTCCAAGTAAAAAAAAAAAACGCCAAAAAATTAAGTGCATCCATCAAGACAAGAGAGGGAGAGGTCACGTGACCACTCAGGTAAAATCGAGGCAGGGAAGGTGAAGAGACCAAATTTTCTTTCCAGGTAATAATAATAAAAATGGGAAAAAAAAGTATGTATGTTAGGCCCTTATATATAAGGGGGAGGAGTCTAACGTTAACAAGAAAAAGAAGAAGAAGCTGGCCGGGCCATAAAAGAGTAGGCGACTTTTTTTTTTTTAGCTGCTAGGCTCGCGCCCTGACGACCTGCCCGGTTCACATCCATCACGCCCCTCCTTCCCTGACCTGCAAAAAATAATATAATAATACTAAAAGAAAAAAAGACGTGCTTAGGAAAAAGATATGAAAAAAAAAAATATATATATATATACTGTAGTATGTATACATGTGTATACACACAACACACACTCTGTGTACGAGTAATATTCTCGTGTGTATGAGCACCGCGAAATTTTATCATGTTTGTGTCCACTCCTTCAATGCCACAATCCAGGCTAATTGCTTTCCCAGCACTTCGTCGAAAGAGGAAAAAAAAATTGTTGTTGTTAGTTATTAAAGGGAAAAAATGTTTCTCTTTATGGAGTATGGAGGCGTTGGTATGACCAAAAAAAACCATATTTTTTTAGCCTTTTGTTAAAAATAATTCCGTTTCCCCTATAATGAGTTCATCGAACGCAGTGTGTTATGATACGTGATGTGGTTCGGACACGCAAAATGCTTTTCTCTTTCAAACCCGATGACTGGTTGCTCTTGAGAACCCGGGGGTGCTCGATTTCTTTCTGACGAGTTATTGATGGACGATACACCCCCGATTGGAATATTCTTGTTCGAGTCGCCGCATTTAAAGATTAGCGCAGCGATTATCATATCGTGGAGACGACGATTTGAGTGTTGTTGCCCGTTCTCCCTCACGTATTGCGCTACTGAGAAAATTTCAAGACCCAGAAGACAGTAAAAACAACTCTAGTTCACACGATCGCATGAACAGGGCCGTCTTAATGATTAGAGGTCCAGAGAACTCGAATATTTTTGGGGCAAATTCGGATAATTGGGGAAGACATTGGGGAAGGAGGGAAGTCAGCATTAATTGTCAAATAATTTTGGGCCTCTGTTTGAATCGGGGGGGGGGGGAGCTCCGTTGGAGCCACTGCACAAGAATATAAATAAATATTGAAGGTAAGATACTTAAGTAGCGAGACTAAAATGCAAAGTCATCAGCGCGTACGGATTCTACTTCTGTATCCCCGTCTGCGTGGCGCCATGGAAATACTCGCATTGGGTCACCTGGATACCGAGTCTTCTAGGCATCATCACCATCCACGATAGAAATACACGTAATAAGTTGCCTCGACATCTGAGTCTTAAGGTATCTGGGCATTACGCTTACATGCTCAGAAATTTGCAACATATTCGTTGCATGTAAAAATTTGATTTATAAATAAACGCTAGATGCATCCATCCCTTGGAATCTGTAAACGATGTAAGGCAGGACGCATCCGGTCTCATCGGTATCTAGGCATCTTCAGTAACCCACTCCCCCCCATCTTACTGACGCCATATAAATACGCGTATTGGGTTCGTCTGGATACCGAGTCTTCTACTATCCAGGCATCATCAGTATTCATGTTCGAGTGGCATTATAGAAATACACGTAATGAGTCGCCTTGACGCGGAGTGTTCTGGTATCAAGGCATCATCAGTAGCCCCCCCCTCCCCCCCCCAAATCTGACTAACACCCATTTGTCTCTATCTGAATTCATCAGTATCTCAGTATCCCCAATCTAAGAATGTCAACCTCGGTCGTCGAGCAGCCTCGTTGTACTTAACGACACCTCGATTATCACGAAAAAATTTCAAGGGATCTTCGATGTCGTTTTAACCGAGTTTGAACTGTAGTTATACTGATGTTTTTCCTGAAATCTGCTATAGAATGGAATCACTCAATACTAACCATTAAAAAACCAAAAAAACACCATACTTACATAATGGGGTTGTCTTTGATGGCACGTAACACGTACTATCGTTTCGTTTTAAAAATATGGCAATAGTCATTTAATGACTTTTATCAATTTTTGAATGTATTTTCTTTCTGCATTATGGCCGTAAACATCGTACAACGTTCTCTGTGGACGTATTTATTCGAAGAAGAAGGGAAAAGACATTTTAAATGGGCGTTTATCCATAGCATCTACTTACGTATATACAGTATAAATATATGGATGTATTCAATAATTTTTTTTTTAGTTTTCGGTAGTCTCATGTTCAATTGGTCGTGAAATGGAGTGGCTTAGAGCTTTAACATTATCGATTCCCGTCTCGTTATTTATTAGTGATGGTTTTTCCCGATAGGCACTCTATTTCAGGTGTTCCCGGTGACCTAGAAAATCAGGGAGAGTCGGGGAAAATGCAAAATAGTCGACAAAAGTCAAGGTAAAAATTCTGTGAAGAGTGGGGGGAAACTGAAACTCGAAAGACATTTGAGAAGTCAAGATTTTGGATCATATTTCTTCGAGAGTTTATAGGTCAGAGAGAATTTTTGAATTTCGGTCAGGGAAAGTGTAATGAAACAGATCGTGCTGGGAACCCAACCTGTATTGAATTGGGTTTTTTTGAGAAAAGTGAACAAAAATTATATAAATTTTGTTCGCTTATCCCTTGGCTAGAGTTTAGATTAAGGTGACGGGATAGGAGGGCGCACCTATCGACCCCGTCCATCTTTGAACAAAAGAAAAAATCTGGTCTTGTTGCTCAAAGTGTGCAAGTGGCGTCTAATCGTTGAAGAAAGAACAGAATATGGAACAACGATTGGCATTGGCGATAATACTGACCTCACACTTGGGCTCAAAGATGGCGGATGGGTCAGCCTAGGGCAGTGTTTCTGAAAGTGTGCGTCTTGACGAGCTGGTGTGATTATTTATGCCTGTAGTGGTTCTTTTAAGAATGTGCAATACCTACTAAACTATTGTGGATCGTATTTAGCAGCATGTGGAGACTATTATTCTCATAGTAATGAATTCTACGAAAGGTTGGAGGAAAAAGAATGAAAAATTAACCATTTATTTCTCGTGGCGTATAATTTACACAATATACACTCACAAGTTCCTTCATACAGTACAGCATACCCATTACCCTGGAAAAAAAAAAAAATTCGACATGAGGGGACACGTACACACACGCACGTAACCAACATTAACACACAGGGTGGGGTGTAAGGGAGAAAAAAAAAAATGGGACTGTGTGATTCCAAGCGCAATTCCAGATAACATGAAATCGAACCCATGTAGGTGCGGTGCCGGTTTACGCTTACGCACGAGATTGCCCAAGTCCATTCCAAGATGAATGTCAATTCATACACTTGTATAATGGGAGGATCCCCCCATTTCGTTAAAAAAAAGAAAAGAAAGAAGTATAACGAAAAAAACTAAATGCGCGCACAGATTGGAAGAGATCACGTTCTTTATTGACCCGTGAGAACATCATGCATATAAATAATAATAATAATCACTGAGATTATTCTCAGTGCCTTTCAAAGTTTAGTAAAAGCTTCTTCTTTTTTTAGAAGAGAAAATAAATATCAGCTGTAAATCGACTCGAAAAGAAAGATGGAAAATTATTCTTATATTGCCCTACCCTTTTTTTTTTTAGTTACCCTAAAGGAAAGAAACGAATCCGAAATTATAAAGCCGAATGATCATCAGAATTTGTCCGAATGGCAAGTCCGTTGAATTCTAAATTAGGCGATACTGTATCTTAGGGTTGGGCATTTCTCTCTCTCTCTCACTCTCTCTGTTTAGTCGTTTTGGAGGAATGTTTAAATTGCAGCAGCATTTGGTCGAACCCATAAAGTCGGGGTTGGTTATCTATATATCTATCTTATAACATGTCCCGACACCCGACCCGTCTTCTTGATTCTCGATTTACGTTGGGTTTTTGATCCTCATCTTCAAATGGAGATGGGGGGGGGGGGGAAGAGAGAAAAAAAGGGCCATTCATATAGAAATTGAGGCGAGAGAGATAAAAAAGGAATTTTTCCTCGCTCTTAGGTAAGGCCTATATAGTAACGCGTCTATGTGTGCGTTTCATTCCATCGTTTTTACTCCGCCTATTCTCTCATGGGCGCAATTAAGGCCCTTTTTAAATCATTGCTTTTTTTTTTTTTTCTATCTCTAAGCTCATTGGCAAGCCATACCTATCCCTGTAAAATATGAGGAGGAAAATACGGTTACAGCAAAGTTTAAAAAATAAAAAAGTAACCGCGTGTGGAAACCATAAGCTAACGCTATCACTCAAGATGGCTAGAGATGTGGTGAGGAGTCCTCCTTCTCTTTCTTATATATTTTTTTTAACCTCTTCTTTTTTTTTTTTCCTTGAAAAGGTGGAGATACGGTATGTACGTATGTTGGAGACTTAATATTAAGAGGACCTGTCTAGGCAAGGTCCGGCAAATACGTGATTTACATTTTGGTTTATAAGGGGTAGGCTATTTGTTGCCAAGTTTTCTTTTTGTTGTTATTATTATTATTTTATTTTTTTTTGTCTGTGGCCACCTATTCTCTCCCCCGGGCCCCAGTAATTTTTTTTTTTTTTGGTCATTTTTCTTATAAGAGGAATCTTTTTTTTTTCTTTCCCCCGCTGGTTTTCTTACCTTACCTCCTCTTCTATCTTCTGGCAGATCGTTTGCTTGGGGTTTTATGGGAGCGGCTCCACTTTATATCCGGTCCCCACCATCATACACCTTTTCTTTTTTTTTACTTCTTGTATTCTCTGCTAAGCAATTTCTCTTTCTTAACCTTGCTTCTTTTATAAGAAAAGAGAAGGACCCGTTTTCTCTTGATCTCGTATATGAGAGTTTGTCATCCCCTATTTCTCCCCCCCCCCGCTCTTCTTTCTACCTGGTTTAAAACCTGCTGCTGCTGCTGGTGGTGTGCATGAAACTCTACCGAAAATATCTAAATCTTCCCCATTTCGACAATTTTTGAACTGATTATTTCTATTCGAATTTTCTGAATGAGACTAACCACATACAGAAAAAATTACCGCGTGCAGTCTTTCCTTGAAGCCACTTGCTGCGGCCCACGAATCTAAAAGCTTGAAAGGAATAAGGAAAGTAAATTCGATAACAATAGAAATGGTATGTTTTTAATTATGATGAACATTAGCCTAAGAAAAATGTGTCCCACAAATTCATAAATACTTTAGAAATTCATAAAAATTAAAAGAATTGGTATATGGGAATGTGGTTCGCGAAAAAGTTATTCTTACAAAGGAGAATTTCTTTTGGTACAGAAAAAAAAAAAAAATTGGTTAAAATTTTTGGTGATAGAGAGCGCTACACAAAAACAAATTACTGAAAATATGCAAATACGAGTCCTATAAAATGCAGGGTGCACAATTAAAAGCCCATTTCTGAATTTTCCTTTAACTGGTGCTTAATAATAACGTTTTCAATGTGATGTTGACATTGGTGGATAAATTCCTACTGTATTGGTGAAGTTGTTTTACCTCAGCCACGAATCTCGCTGAACGAAAGAGTCACACAATACCTTTCCTGAACCTTTCTTCTTTCAAATTGAACAAAGGTTCAGGAAAGGAATTCTGCAACTTGCTTTCGCCCTGTATCAACAAAAATTGGAACTATTTTTTTTTTTCTGTACTGAAAACAAAAAAAAAGATTCCCCTTCGCTTGAGTATAACTTCTCAAACTGCATTCAAATATACAAATTCCTTCAATTTTTGTAAATTTTTAAACTGTTTACGAATTTATGGGACACCATTATGAGCTTTAAAATCGGTGACAGATCTACAATTCTGGATTCTCTGCAAGTCAAAATCGGTGACGCTGACCAGGACCGTCTAAACGAGTTTGGAAGTCTCTCTGAACATTTTAAGGCCCTTTCATACACATACATACGTAACACAACTTCTGTAAAAATCACTTTTTCGTTATTAAACACTGAATGGAATTGCCACTATGAAAATTAAAGAAATATCGAAGAAAGAAACAAATTTAATGAAAACTCGGTGAGCCCGTTGATCCACCTGTTAAGATATCATCTGTAAATATCATTATGCCATTCAGCTAGAAGATTTTCGCGATTCAATTTCATAGTGACCCGCGAACAGTCAATAAAAATCATTCAAGTGGCCCATGTCTAGTTACAAACCGATTAAGTGACCCGCGCTCATCAAAATGTCTGTGTGTGTGTTAGCGCCTCTATTTTATTTTAATACATCTATAAAACTTTGAAACCAGGAATGCTCAACCCTTTGATGAGCGTGGGCTACTTGAGTGATTTATTGGGTCCCACAAGACGTGTTTCAGAACAAAATGGAAAATTAAGAAAGAGAATGTATAGTAAACTATACATTCCTATCCGTGAGCGAATATGACATAAAATGACATAACTCTGGATTGACAGCCCTTAGACCAATCGCGAATAAATTCTTATCAGGGAGAAGCACTCTATCATTGATTGAAATACATTTTTGGCGTGTTATAGATAAGGTTTTGTTTGGCGAAGATTGATTGATGCGTTTTCTGGTGAAAACTGATCGATGTATGTAAGCTCTCTTGGAGAACGATTGCACTATATGTACTATACTCGCTGACAGGGAGTCTATTTTTAAAAGCTTCGATGCCCACAGTACCCGGAAACGTTAATTCAATCACGCGGAAATACTCGTAGTTCCCAGAACCTCAGGTTTCATGATCTTGATTGAAACGTCTTATTTTTGATAGTTTAGTTGTCTGTCATATAAAAATGTCCTTTGACATGTAATGAATGAATGGACAAGGGCACTTCCCTCCATTCATCTCGCTCTACCGGGTATTATACGTTTGAATAAATCAGGCATCTTCAACCCGTTGTTCGCGAGCACCATGGCACTCCCTGAAACACCCAGATTGCTCGATGCTCGTGTTCGATTTGGTGCTCGCGAGCACTTAATCGACGTTCCAGTTAAACCATCTTGTACAAATTGCATTCAAGGATTGAAATTATCCAGATTTCATGCATTTGTACGTCAAACATGCCGTAAGGGTGCTTGCCTTTTGATGATGGGTACAGGCAGTGCTCGCGACTAGGAGGAAAAGGTTGAGGACCTCTGGGAATAAACGTTTCATTCTTTACTAAAATATCACATTCTCTCGCACTATCCGGCATGGATGGATCCTAAAATGCCGAGAAAAGAAATGTCCAAATCAATCAATCAATTTAATTTATTTTTAGATTGTGTTACATTTTCAGATTGTTTTTAGATAATATTGCCCAAGAAAAGTCAGGGAAATTTTTTGAGTATTGACCAGAGAGAGTCAGGAGAAAAAAAAAAATCAGGAAAATTTTTGGAATTTTGGCTGGAGAAAGCCAGGCAAATATTTGATTATTAGCCAGAGAAAGTCAGTGGAATTTTTGAGTTTTGGTCAGTGAAATGCTCAAGAAGATTTTGCCGGCTGGTCGGGTTTTTCCGAGCTCATCGGCCTCCACTAAAAATACCACCACTCGTAGACACACCTTAAGCGATTTATCAAAATATCGCGCAGTTACGGCTGTTATAACATCCCTTATACCTCAAATATTTCCAACCCTTTCCTCTGCAGATTGTTATGGTCGAAAACAGCACATCTGTGTGAAATATCAATACAACACAGGCCAAGTAATGTGAGGTTAATAAGGAGAGAGAGAGAAAAATAAAATCATATATAATATCGGGAAGTTGGTAATCGCTTTGCACTAAGGTCTCCTTCTTTTATCTTTCGTCATCATCTCCGTCATTAAAGTGTCGCCTTATATTATATACTGTACAACCACCTATATGTGTGTAGACTCTTTCTTGGGATCTTTACCCCCAAGAGGAGCCTCTTAAACATAGGCAGGTGTGTGTGTGTGTTTCTCGCTCTTCCTTTTGTGTTTTCCAACTATTTTTATGTTGACCCACCCGTGAACTGTGGCCGCACCGCCTTTTATGAATGTGTAAATGCTCTCTCTCTCTCTCTTTTCTATGTATACGAGGAAGAGGTGGGCAGCAACATCAGGCCATCTTCATTGGCCACGGCGTTTAGTAACGGGTCTCTTCAAATAGCCCGCTGTTGTTGTGAGTAAGATAGGCCGATAGAACCTGATCATCAAGGGAAAAAAACCCTTTTATAAGCCAAGATCCGGAAATCTTTTCTTCGATGGCCTCTAGGCTTCGAAAATTTCTCAAAACACTTATGAGAGAGAGAGAGATTTTATTTTTCTTAAGTCATGATAGGAATTGGAAATTCATATATTTCGCAGTCTATACATGCTTTTATTTATCCATATCATAACGTTTGATACGGACCAAGTTGATGTTTCGAGACGTTTACTATAGTCTATGGATATGCATTAAAAAAAAAAAAAATGTGTGTGGTGTAAATTATAGTAGAGGTTTTAGTTGATGGTGATTGAGTGTGAACCGTAGAAGTTGCAGTTCCGGGTAAATGCCCGTATTAAAAAAGTTCAGGGATTCAAAGGCTTCACTAGTAGATGTGAATTCACATTGTATGATAACACTAGCAGTACAATTCCGAGAGCTTCTGGAATCAATCTAATATGTTGAGGGTTTCTCTGGAATCAATCTAAAATGTCGAGGGTTTCTGGGATAAATCCAAATCTTGAAGGTTCCTGGAATCAATTTAAATGTTTCTCTGGAATCAATTTAAATGTTGAGGGTTTCTGGAATCTATTTGAAATGTAAAATGATGGTTTCTGGATTAAATTTATGATCTTGAGTGTCTCTGTGGGTTCAGTGCAAGATGTTGAGGGTTTTCGGAATAAATCTAAATTCTGAGGGTTTCTGGAATCCATGTTGAGGGTTTCTAGAATCAATCTAAATGTTAAGGGTTTCTGGAATCAATACGAGCGTCGACTGTAGTGCTAACACGCTGTTTAGCAATGATTTTGTCCTTGAAGGTAAACTAATACGAAGCCCAGTGGGTCGATGTGGCCGAGGGAAAGTAGAAAGCTTGCAGGTTCCTACATGAAAGTCCAGTTCTCTCAACACTTTTTTTTTTTTGAACAGAGTATCATATTGTACTAGTAACACCCCTTCATATCGTCCAACATGTTTATCACCAAGCAGTGGTAAGAAATATTTCTACAAACTGCATTCCGGGAGCTTCACTTAACAGTCTGCGGAAGGAATGATGATGGATTGAATGCCCCTATTTTCTTGGAAGACGGGGGGAACCCCCCCCTTTTTCCACCCCAGTAGGAAAAAAAATTATCCTTCTTCAGAGGGGAAATTCAAAGAAAAGGGGGACGAGGCACAATCACTCGAAAATATACTTTTAAGTGGTAGTGAAAAAAAAATTACTAACTATAGACTAGAACAAAACCCGAAATTTCTTATGGAAATACAGTTACCAGTCGACCGACTTATGTTAAATACATTCACTTTGAAACCTGTATATATATATTTTTTGCAGTACGTAATGCTACTGGCGGTAAAGGTCCTTATTCATACGCATATATTTTTTCATGTTTTCGAAGGTTTCCATTGAGAAACTCTAAAAGATTTTTAAGAGAGGGATTCCTTAAGGGTCTTTGGCCCCCAATAATCGTAATAACAATAATAAAAAAATATTCATGGGGTTTCTCTCTGAATGGATGGAAATGTTGAAGGAATCAAGAAGCAAAAAGAGTCTCTCTCTCTCTCTCTCCTGGTGCTTCATCAAGATTAGAACCAGCTTCTTTTCTTACTGCTTACTATTATAAAGAGACTTTCTTTCCCTTGTTTACTCTTTCCCCCTTAAAAAAGCATTTACCCACCCCCCCATGTTAACTTGATATTATATATTCCTTTCAGTGAAAAAAAAGGTGTTATGTCCCCCCTGCACATAGCTTTTAGTAAAGATGGGAAAAGAAAACAAGCTCTGCTTTTCTATATTATATAGAGTTTTAGAAAACGCAGGCATTGATTCCTGAACAGCCAGAAATTCTTGTGCATTTGAAATTCATCCCTTTTTTTCTCCCCCACTCTCAAATTTAATATTACCCCCGTTCGCGATATAATTTGAATGAATTAAGAGGGTTTTCTATCTAAATTCGTTGATAATAAAGCGTAATTTTGAGTAGCGATGATATCTTGTGTGGCTGGACGCTCAAAAGTTCATCAGCTATAATACCTAGAGATAATGTGATGAACTTTTTTCTAAATATGAAAATGAGCAGAAATTTTAGGCTTTTTTTGTAGGCTTTTGAAGGAATGTTGATGGGGAGAGAGAGAGAGAGAGAGAAAGAGAAGGTTTGATTAGTGCTTGGTAATTTTTATAGGTGTGAAATGTTATTCTTCAAATTATGCCGGGAATTGAGTGTAAGGTTTAATGTAGACACAAGCAAAATCTGTTAATGACTCGACAAATGTAATTTTGTTAGACATAAATCAGCATGTATATAAAATCGACAAATTGCACTTTCATCGGAAAAGTTTACGTCCTCTATCGTCTTAGCAGAAAACCAAAATAAGGTAATATAATTAAATGTTTCGAAAACAGCTTAAATACCTTAAGCTCTCAAATCTAGATTTTTTTTTTAAGTTTTAGCTGGCGACATATTTGCCATAATTTTTTAATGTTTTATGCGATAAAAATATTATGTACATAACGGTTAATGTGTATTTAAAATGTGTTAATATATGTTCAAAATTTCGACTAAAATTCTTGTAATTGAATGGTGAAGTTAATACGTTGTCTCTAGGATGAAATTTTCATTCCAGAAAATTTTATGTTTGAGCTAAATATTCATTTACCCTTTACTTGATTTAGCGGGATCGATTGTACTCGGTGAAAACAGCATGAGTAAAGGAAAGAAGCGTTGTCTCCGTTATTTTTTGCTGTTCTTTCCCAACTTTTCTCCGATTTTTGGATTCTAATAACTCTGCGGATATTGCACTGAGAAACGTGTAAATTTTTTTTGATGGCCTCAGGAGAGACAGGACAAGAACTTTCTAGTTGGGTTTTTGGGGACAGGTAGTCCGAGTAAAAAGTTAATTAAGCTTATTTGAATAAGTATACAACCCCTACGCAACAGGAATGACATCTTTGAGCACTATATATATATACACGTTACTTGGATAATTTTTCTAACTGGAAGTATGCCTCTAGGATCAACGGTTCTCCTGTAAAAGGTGTCAAGGAGAATTAAGTAATCACCTTTTTTGCACAAATATAATTAATATATTTATCTGTTATTTAAAATTCAACAACAAATTCGTATCCAGTTTGGGGGAGGGATGCAACCATTAAGAGGCCGGGACAAACTTAACTGGTGCATTTAAAAAGACTCGTCACAGAGAGCAACAGGCCTACAATATGCAATTAATCAATCGTTGCACTTCACTCATAGTTAAAGAAAAATTATGTCAGATGGTCGGCACAAAACACGCATTACACAAACTTCGCGTTAGGTTCACAACACGTATGCGCACATTCCGGCATGTACCAATTCGTTAGAAATTCCGTAGAGGAACGTGTACGAGGTGCATGTACGTACCCAAGGAGCCAAGGATATGACTTACAATTTCATTACGTAATTCATTACTCCATGATACGACCGCAGTTTCGTACACTTGTCTCAAAAAAAATCAAAGGAAGCATGGGTGCTTACCGAAAGGAGCGCGCCTTCCCTAAACTCGAATTCTCGACCGGCAGCATGTATATAAGGGTGACCACATCGAAAATACTTTGGCAATTATTTTTGAGAGATAAAAAACGTGAAGATGAAGTGTATATGGAAATAGAAATGGAAAAAAATTCATTATTTTTTAAAATGCATTTATTTTCAAATATCGATCCCCCTCCCCACCACAAACCAGGGCCGTCTTAAGAGCATCGTGGACTCCCGGGCCAAGTGATTTTTCTGGGGACTCTACCAGGCGAATTCTCGAAAATCTGAAACTGCCTGCATTTTTGTGAGGCCCGGGTGGGCCCATGCATTAAGACGGCAACTGCCTCAAACGCAAAGTTTAAAGCAAAAAATTGCTGTATTCAGTCTTTTTTCTACTCGTAAGACATTGGGAATTGTGGTCTGCTAACCAAGAACAAAAAATCGTGTTTCATAGTGCTATACGCAAGAAATTACGGTACTAGGATTCTATGCATGTTATGTCAATTGAATTACACACGCACGAGAAATTTACTTTCCCCTTCCGAGAACGCATCCGTTTTTTTCTTTTCTTTCTTCGGGCAACATCCGAATTTCTAAGTTTATACCGTTTCAAGGAATGATCTCTTTCCCTATTCAAGAAAAATCATGTTTCCTTCACCTTCTGTGAACGTATTCCACACCACACATAAAGGACATCTGCATTCCTCATTCTAGCTGCCAGCATGTATTCCAATTCTAGAAGCCTAGGCTTTTTATTTGTTCCGAAATGCCTCTCTTCTCTCTCTTTTTTTTTTTTTTTTTTTTTTTGTGTGGTGTGCACCTGAGTAACTGGACACCTGAATATCTTTGAAGGGCCTCCCAAGTAGTGTGGGAGGAAGGTATTATATTCGGGTTTGTAAGATGGCCCCGGTCTTGGGGGCGCTGGTTGATTCATGACAGAGAGCGAAAGAAAGGCTTGGCAGCAGTCCTTTGTTCCATCTTGTGGGCGGATTTTATTTATGTTTAAAAAGAATTGTCAAACACGTCTTTGCTTTTCTTCTTCTTTCAGGCTGACGCTTTAGTTTACGATCTTTCAACTTCCCCCGCCCCCCACCAACCAATAACCGCCTTTGCTTCAATTTACATTATTTACAAAAAAAATTTTATGTTTTTTTTTTTTTTTATTCTCAATTTCATCCGAGAAAACTCGATGTTATGGTAATGGAACCCGCTTAAGACATTCGTTCCACGTGTTCCCATTTCTTTGTAGTAGGCATATATTCGAGTGGAAAAACATATGTACGTGGGGATGAATATACACTTGGAACTAGGACGTTACAGTTCACATCCTTGATTTACATATGATATTTTTAATACCCTTTTATTTCGAAAATTTCTTGAAAACCAGTTTTGGATTTGGATATGGACCTGGTCGAATTGTTGAGCTTACGAAAAAGCACCAAAAACGCCTTTTGTTTAAATACGGGGGGGGGGCGTCATTTCAACTTTTTCCAGGGCGGGGGGGGGAAAGAACGTGTACTCTATGTATGTATATATATTTGTATATATATATACCATATTTAGTGTATTTTCAAAAGCCGGGAGGGAATGCCCCCCCTGACCCCCCCAAATGACGGGCCTGGGGAGGGGGTTTATACACCTTTCTCGGGTCGTGAACACTGTGCCTATACCCATCATCAAACGAAGAGCACCCCTCTTACGGCAACTTTGATTAGACTTATGTCTGAAATCTGCATAATTTTAATCCTTTAATACCATTTTTAAAGGGTGTTTTAATTGAAGCGTTGATCAATTGCTCGCGAGCAACGGGTTGAAGATGGCTGGTTTGGCAGAAAAAAATAATGAAGGATCAACATTAATAATGCTTCTGGGACAAATTAAACATTGAAGTGAAATGGGGACTAACTGAATTACACCGATCACAATACTAAGGGGATTTTTTCTATTTCGTTACAAAAGTTAGCGCCCTCTGTGGGCTTATGAACAAAATATCTTGAAATAATTATATATTCTGAATATATAGATTTTGAATAATTAAAAGTTAGTATCCACCCCAAAGTCATTACCATTTTATGTCTCAACTGAAAATATAATTGCTATAATTTTTAAATGTTTCATGTGATAAAATATTGTGTGCATGACCGTTAATATAAATTTGCAGTGGTCGTTGATGATAATATTTGATTTTGCCTATTGCAACGATTTTCTCGCTTTAGACATAGGAACTGTAAAGTAGGGATTCTTTGATAGGAAACCTACTGATATTAAAAAAAGTGTGTTTTTATTTGATTAAATATGGGCTTTCTTATTTCAAATTAGTATGTGCGGTAGTTCCACATGACTTCAACAGCTGATAATAAAGTGGCACGCCATTTTTTTTTGGTACCTTGCAAAGAATTCTGCAGTAATCATCATTGGAATTTAAACTAATGACATGATTTCGTTTTTTTTTTCTCTTCTCTTTTCTTTACCTTCATGTTAATTAATCCACTAGGGGTTTGTGATGACCTTTTTCTTTTGTTCGTGGCTCATGAAGCAAAAGCACTACTAATAAGAAAAGAAGCGGTGGCAACGGATTTTGATGGACAGAGCCCTAAGAAAAATAAAATATGATTCGTTCTCTCTCTTTCTGGAACGTCTTAACGTGTATCTCTTCCCCCCCCCCCCACTAATTCTGCTTCCCTCCACTTCTTACATGTTATTTTTCTTGGCCGTATATAGAAAGAGAGTGGTGAGAGGAGAAACCCTCCACAAGAGAAACTGGTCAGTGCCAACGTTTCATATTTGATTAGGAATAATATTAAAAATAAAAAATGTAGGTATCTCTTGATTGAGTGAAGTGGACTCGAACCACGTCGTCCATTAAAAGAAGAAAAAAAAAAGCGAGGCATTCATTATTATCTCATTTCATCGGTCAGTCGGTTACGGGAATCGAAAACAAAACTGTCCGTGGTGATAATTAAGTTGTTGAATGGTTATAACGCATGGTCTAACGCATGTCCGTGTTTCAAAATCAGGAATGCGGCTCTTAAAGCGCATGAAAAAAAAAAATGCAAAAAAATTCTTTTGATTGCACATTTGTTTTCACTGAGATATTTTTCTATCATTTTGGCACTCGTGGATTCTCTGGTAATCCTTGGAGACTCGCACAATTCTTGTGTTTGCCCTGTGGAGTTCCATACGGTACTTTTGTGCTCTTCGGTAAACACTCGTACAATTCTTGTGGTACTTCGTCGTGATTCGTGTACTATTTTTGACACTGTCGGAACAAGTCGTGATTCACACAATTCTTTTGACACCGTGGAAACTGTCCAAGACTCTTTCTTTCGACGTCGAACTGTCCGAGATTCATGAAATTCTTTTGACACTGTCAAAACTCACCGACGTCCATGAAAAAACTTTTGAAACCGTCGAAACTTTCCGAGATTCATTCTTTTGACTCCGTCGAAACCTTTCAAAATTCATTCTCGTCGAAATTTCATATATTCACCGAGGTTCACGGAGTTCTTTTGACACCGTCGAAATTCATTGAGGTTCGTGAAATTTTTTTGACTCCGTCGAAACTGTCCGAGATTCATTCTTTCGGCACCGTCATCGAAACTCTTTGAGGTTCACACGATTATTTCGCTCTCATGCACGCACGCACATACATAAACACTTTTTTTGGACACTCCACTCGAAATTTATATGATATGTACTGTCGTTCCTTATATTGTGTTGCTTGGTCGAAACCATCCTGTAATACAGTGAGTGTTAAATTTTTCCGATTCGCGAGCACCGCTTATGATCAGAAGAAGAGCGCGTGCGTACGGCAACTCTGACATTATACCAAGCTCAGAATAACATTTCGTGAATTTTAGAACAGATACGCTCATTCCCGTTATCTAATGAAGATGTCAGCAGTTGCTGAGAAACAGTGCTTATATAGAAAATGGAAGACAGATAGCAGCACGAACACAAAACAAGCACAACTAGATAACATAAGTACATTAGGGCCACACATACACTCAGAACACACATGCCGGCATGTGCTTCCGATTCGTTAGAAATTCCGCAGAGGAATGTGTACGAGGTGCATGTACGATTAAATAGTAGTAATAATTGCTGAGAAAGCATCTTTCTATGTCTCCATAAGAGTCATAGCTTTTTAGAACCACTTTGGTTTCATGGAAATTTGTACACGTGAAGTTCAAAGTGCACACGCAGATACTATATTGAATGGGGGGAGAGGGTTTAGTTGGAGTTGTCAATTGAGACTTCGGGAGCACATGCATCAAGCCTATGGCTCTCACAAGGAGGGTATATACGTCAATACATCCAATAAAAGTTTTTTAAAGCATTGAACTAAAAATATCTCCGAGAATCTATCTATCTCGAGGGATAGTTGTAGTATTCTAAATTCAATCTTTCATTCCATTTGACTTACATTACGCCAGCCATTTTAGCGATGTCGGTCATAAATAGCTGTATATAAACGAATATATCTGTTTTTTTCTAACAAAAGGCCATAGATGTCTCTCTTTTCCATGACGAATATAAACGCAGCTGCATTTCTTCAAAGGTCATGCTTCAGGACATAAAGTTATAAAGAGTGACTCTCAAAGGACGGACTGCCCTTACTTTTTATTGTGTTACACCAAACACAAGCACATCTTTTCCAGATCATACGTAAATACGTAATTTTTCTATCGGGCAGATGGTGATAGTGTTGCGGGGGGAAAAAAAAAGCACGAAAGCACCTGAAATTTCCGATAGAAACTCGGACGTGCGCCTAATAAATTTCCTAGCTTGAGGGCGGTAAAAGCTTCGATGGCAGTGGGATTTGCCTCGGGGGAACGACTGGGTAGTATCGACGCACGCAATCCAAGACTTACCTGTTTTTTTTATACAGAAATCCTCGCACACTTGCAATGCCGTGACAAAGTCACCATAGTATATGTACAGGGTGTCTATAATTCAAGTTGAGTGTTTTGAGCTGTCTACAGCCGTAACTACCAATCAGAAAACTTTGGGAATGTCTTAATGAAGAGGAAAAAAATGAAAAAGGTATTTGATTCCGAAATTTACCACTAGAGGGTTTTTCTCTTGGGTATTTTAGTTGATTCTAATGTTTTTTGAATGTGACCAAACTGCTCAAGCTTCATGGCAGAGTGACCAAGGGTGCTCAACCTTTAGAAGAATGCGTGCCACTTTACTGGTTTGAAAACGTATCGCGGGACACTTAAATGATCTGTGAATGTGCCACGGATCACTCCAGTGATCATTAAATGTGCCACGGATCACTCCAGTGATCATTAAATGTGCCACGGATCACTCCAGTGATCATTAAATGTGCCGTGGATCACACAAGTGATCTGGGAACGTGTCGCCGGTATCTTTCACCCTATATATATATTCTAATTTCTTAAATACAGAGCATTGCATGGAATTTACAAGACTGCGTTTTTTGCTGGTGATGATTTTTCACGAAAAGAGAATTTAGGTCATGCATACTCAGCCTATTACTGCCTATATCCGCTGACCAAATATGGCCCTCGGAGTCCTCTTATGTGGTCCGCAACCTCGAGTTTAAATCTGATTAAAATTAACTGAATGATTGTTCACTCTAGTATCGTTTGGTCTATTTTTATGTGCTGGTGATCAGAGAGTGTGGCCTTTCTATTGTATCTTCCACTATAAATTCCTTCCAATCTATGGTCAAAAATGTACCACCATCTAAGCCAGTCATCTTCAACCCATTGCTCGCCAGACCCACGGTGCTTTCTGAAGCAACCAGACTGCTCGATGCTCGCAACCGATGTTGTGCTCGCGAGCACTTGATCAATGTCCCAATTAAACAGACTAAATTGCATTCAAGGATTAAAATCATACTGATTTTCCAGGCATACGTATTTAAAGCTTGCCGTAAGGGTGCTCTTCTTTTGATGATGGGTACAGGTAGTGCTCGGGACTAGGATTAAAGATCTCTGATCTAGACTGTTTTTCACAATGCAATATAAAATGTAAAAAAAACATTCAGTCAAGTTTGTTGATTGCGGCCCGTAACCGTTCATCAAACCAAGCAAGTGGTGCACTAAAGCAGCGGTTCTCAACCGGTGCTCCACGGAACCCCCGTGTGAACTCCCAAGGGGCTCCACTGCAGCTCGAGAAAAATACAAAAAGCAGTAAATTCGGAAAAAATAATTCTAAGTATTTTTGAATAATAATATTAAATCAGTAACTCTTTGATGAATGAATGAAAAATAGGCCTACCGGGCTCCTCCACAGAAATTATATACCAGAAAGGGCTTCACGAGTCAAAAAGGTTGAGAACCGCTGCACTAAAGATTATCAAATCAGTTAAGCGGCCCCGCGCTCTGAAAAAAGTTGAGCACCCCCTGCTTTAGGTCTTTAAAGGGGGACTTCAGAAATTCGCTTTCCCCCCCCCCCTCCTTTCATTAGGATGCTCCTAAAGTTTCATAATTTTTAATGGGGGGGGGAGGGGTAGTTGAAGCTGTAGACAGCTCAGAACGCCAAGTTTGATTGTCTTATAGAGGAAACATTAAATTACCTTCTAATCAAGACATTTTTGCGATGATATTCCCACGGGTCGGATATTAACTTGTGGAATATGTAAATGTATTTTCCTCTCGCGTACATCATTTTTTCCCCCGTTGTACGACATCATTATCATCACGATACAATTCTGCGGCCAGACCCTTCAATAACAACAGAAAATTAATGCAAAGAAGGCGGAGGAATCATCTGTCTCGCTCAAGAACAATAACAGAAATAAGTGTGTCTGTGAAAGAGACACACAGACATTCGCTGAAAGGGAAGAAGGCGATCACGGTCGTGAAAGGGCGGTATTTTGACAGGTTGACCAGTGCACATGCATACTACCACCACCAGGTCTGGGTCGTCGATGATAACTGAATCGCCACAGACACGCAAAGCATCTATCAGCTCTCTCTCTGGCCTTTCATTTCTTTCTTAAATTCCCTCCTCTCCGTCTTAATATACTCTGCAATATGAATGTTTTCCCGCACAGTGAGACTATCTTATTCTTGTTTGCATTATTATTGTTATTATCGTTGCTATTATCTGGGGGTACCATCAAGCATTTTAGTATGTCTTAATTTGCGGGGCTTTTTTTTGGACATCCGCATATCAAAAGAATGCAGTGATTCGATTTAAGAAACTGATTTGAATCTTGCTGGTATGGTATATGCAACAATATCTCGATATCCAACACGTGGTCCGTGGGCCAAATGTAGCTTTCAACGCTATCTTGATGTGGCTCGTCCTGAAGCCAAACTTTATACTGCATTAGAATTAGTTAGAATAATTCCTATTTTCTCATTAAGGAATATTATTGACGTTTGTGGCCAACGGGTGTGACCCTCACAAGGGTGGGGGGCAGCCGGAGAGATGACAATTATCATTTTATGGTTTTTTTTTCGCACTATGAATCCACTGTATGGAGCATACATGCTCAACTTATGGCCCGCGGACCAAATGTGGCCCTCGGAGCCATCTGATGTAGCCGTGACCTGAAAACTACTTTTGATACGATTCCGAACCAAGCTTCACATTTGCATATCACTTATGTGACCCTCGGTGCAGTTCCACAATCCCTTTGAGTGAAGGGAGCTTGGCGAATATCCCATCCTAGGGAACCTGCTGCAGGATATGGATGCTATTCGGCCCACCAGTAAAGAACAAAAATGGTCACTGGTATGACCTTCTTCTATCGGGTGACTTACAGGTTTTTGAAATCACTAAGCTGTACTTCCCACATGTTATCAAAGAGCTCGGCAGGCGGCAGGCCATGTGTTGTGAAGACCCCCCCCCCCCCTGATCTACAAGTACATTTTCAGTGGGTGCCAATGCCGGCCGATGATATCGCTGATCGATTTACACCTCCTGAGACTAGTGTTTCCCTTCATAAACCGGGAAATAATTCTCTCACTGTAGATGTATTTGATACTTTGAAGGGGGAGGGGAAAGTAAGAGATATATATACCTGTTGTGTGTGTGTGACTAGAACAACTACAACCATTCAGAAACATGTAGATATACCAGGGTGCAGAGAAAATAAAAAAGATAGAGGGATTTGTTGGGGGGGGGGGGGAATGGAATTAGCTACCCGACAAAACGGTATCTTTGGAGTGCTCCATGTGTATTACCCATTTACCATAGTCACGATCTCGATATCTCTTATGGGGGGGGGGGGAGAGTGATTGAGGGTTTTGAGTTGTTTTATCTAGAACGCGCGGTGCCCCCCTTATCCAGCTGCTTTGCTGGAAGGTAGCAAACCCTAAAATTGCATGGCGCCATCATTCGTGTAAAAAAAAAGCGGTATATATAGCGGTTTTTCGTGGATATCAAATCTGCAGAACGTGCCTAGTATATGCGCGCACGCGTGCTCGTGTGTATGTACTTATGAATATTAGCGCGTGTTGTTTGAGCTTCTGGTATTTTCAGGAATTATTTACAGGGTTTGATCCCCCCCCCCAACCCACCATCCAGTACATGCCACCTTCAGCCGTTGGATATATGGATATATTTCTGTACTTTACTCAAAATCTGCAACAGGTGGCAGTATTCTTTTTCTTTTTTTTTGTATCTGTGAATGATTTAGCATAAATATTATGAATCGAAGTGTTGACAAAGCCTCACGGGCCCTTAAAAATGAAAACAATTCAGAATAAAGGGAGTAGACTACAAGGGTCCGCCTCTCCCCCTCCCGGAAATTATCGTAAAAGACGGATACGTATGGACTCACATAGTTATACTCTGCTCGCTCTAACTTGGGTCCTGATGTAAATAAACCACTGTACCAATTTTTGATATCACTCCGCATCCTTTATCTCTACTGGTTGCAATTTTACCCGCCCCTTCATTACGTGTTCCGAACACGTGCGTTTTTTTTCCTCAAACGCGATATTGTAAATTCGTTACGAAGAATTTTCCTGGAAATTTTTTTTCCACTGTTCTCCAAATTTTGTTGAAATGAAAACTGTTGATAACACTAATTAAAACAGAAAGAGGTATATATATCTCCCCAAAAAAAAATTCCATAAGGTATTCTGTCGTTATCATGGCACAGTGGAACGAAAAACCAGCTGTCCCCCCCCCCACCGAAAAAATTTCGGGCCACGGCCCCGATTTGAGGATCAGCCGCTGCGGTGTGGCCTATTTAAGCGTGGCTGTACCAATGACAAGTTCAGGTTCCGTTTCCCGTTCCGAAAATGTATTTTATATGTCCACCGTAAATGAATAGTAGTTATTTGGTTCGAGCCGTGCTGATGATGAGTAATATAGGTACCATTAATAGTATATATACACTGGCTTCCTCGATGGGAGGGAGGAAGGCTCTTCTCTGCGATATGAAAACGGGGGCCTCTATTTTTAAGGTGGAAACACATGGTTTCATTAGTTGATGGGCACCTTTCCCCCTTCTCCGTGTTTTTCCCCCCTATTCATGTGAAATGAGTCTGTCATCTCCATCAGTAAGGATTGAAATTATCGTGTCTTTGTCTTATTTGATACAGAGCTCGTCACTGACAAGCTGGAGTGGCATCAGCAGAGATATTTTTCGGGCCTCCCCCCCCCCCTCTCATCCACGTGTATCATTTGTCTTACTCCCCTGACCCGTGCGACCTTCCCAAGACCAACACGCTTCGAGTATTTTTTCAAAAACCAAACTCTAGCCTCTAATGTCTCTTATGGCTCATATCAGGCAATCATCTTCAACCCGTTGCTCGCGAGCACTTGATCAACATTCCAATTAAACATCTTAGATGTGTTTCTCAACTGCCGGGCCGCGGCCCGCTGCCGTACCCTGACTTCAGTCAACCCGGGCCGTGAATGATTCAATGTTTCATTTTTCCCCATTTATTCCCTATTAGTCGTGTGTATGACAGGGCCTTCCCCTCACAAAAAAATAAATTAACCGGGCCGCGGGCTTCCAAAGGTTGAGAACCACTGCCTTAGAGGAAATGAATTTAAGGATTGAAATCATCATTTCATGCATTCGCATGTTAAACTTGCCGTAAGGGTGCTCCTCTTTTGATGATGGGTACAGGCAGTGCTCGCGACTGGAAAAAGGTTGAAGACCACTGGCTTATATCATACTCAACCTATGATCCGCGGGCCAAATATGGCCATTGGAGCTGCTGTGGCTCGCGACCTCAAACCAAATTTTGCAAAAATGAACCAAGTGGCAAATTTCTAATCAAGTGACCAGCGGTGAAGTCCCACATCACTTGAGTGGCCCGTGACATATTTCCAGATCACTTAAGTGACCCGCAGCACATTTTCGGATAACTTAAGTATCCCACGGTACATTCCTAGATGATTTAAATGACCCGTGGCATATTTACAGATCACCATGGTACACTTCCAGAGCACCTAAGTCACCCACGGCACAGTTTCAGATCATTAAAGTGGCCTACGGTACGGTTCCAGATCATTCAAGCGGCTCATTCACAGATCAGTGCCGTCGCACGTTTTCAGATCATTTTAGTATCCCACTGCACATTCAGGTCATTTGAGTGACCCACAGCATATTTACAAATCACTCGAGTGACCTGTGGCACAATCACCACTTGATTGAGTGACGTAGAACAGTGTGCAGCAAGAAACTGAAGTGATCAGTAAATGTACCGCGTTCCGTTTGCGTGATTTGGAACTAACTGTGCCGCGGATCGCTTAAGACCATCATGGCTTCTACTTTTTGTAGGGAAAAGGCAGAACTCCAGTCTCCGGGTCTGTTCAAATGCAATTTCTATACTGTAAAGTTGAAAGTCCTGTGAAAACCTGCCTTGCAATCTCGTGAAGTTTGCATCTTAGGAAAAGGGGGTGCTCCTCCCAGCTTTAGTATGTAGGGGTGGGGGGGGGGAGCGATGAAGACTACTGCCGTTCCTCATGATAAGCTGCCAAGATATAAAATAGAAAGAGTAGAACGGATGAAACTGAGGATGGAAGGACACTGATTCGCAGAGGATGAAACGGGGAATGCTCACCGTAGGGTCCGACCAGGGCCGCAACTAGATGCTTGGTCAGCCGGGGCAAGCACGCATTTTGGCGTTCCCTCATAATGTCGAAGGAGAGGTTAAAGAATGAAATGTTTGCCCCCTCTAGTCCGGCGCCCGGGCACCAGACCCACCGGCACCCCCTAGTTGTGGCCGTAGGTCCGACAATGGGTGCCCCGGGAAAAGGAAATATTGAGTTATAAAATAACATATTTTTTTGTTGTCTGACTTGGTTTTTCAATAATAACCCATGCTTTCAGTGAATGACAATCAACAGCTGGACCGACTTGAATCATCACCACCTAGAGATAGAAGGCCTCTGCAGTGTTTGCTATAAACGTCATATAAGACTACCTAGCAAGTTTGCCACATTTTGAAACACAGCATCCTATTTCGTTTCTTCTTATTTTGGCGTAGAATCTTCCCGATTGGCTCACAAATACCGCATAGTGATTGGATGTGGGGCATAGAAATCGCCAATTCGTAGCCCGATCATTTCTTTTCCTCACAACGATGATACTTTAAGACCAGACATGACCCAGGCTCTGTCCCTTAGGGGGATATAAGCCAGTTAAAAAAGTTGTACCCTCGGCGGGACCCACAACGATGATACTGGCACGAGCAGGGAATTTTTTTTCACCTGAATATTCTGAGGGGGAAATGGACTACTTACTGACGTCACAAGCAGACTTGGAGGCCTTCTATCTCTAGGAGGTACTGCTTGAATACGCAGGGGACCGTAGACAAGGAAGGGGCAAAGATATTTTATCCAGATCCTTCAGGCCTTGAAACTCCCCCTTCCCCGTTAAGTCAATCCACTTAATAGGATAACGGTTTAACGGATAACATCCTCCGGCACCAAAATTTCCCCACATAGAGAGATAATGTTGAAGTTCCCCACTTAATATGATGATATCACGAATTAATGAAAAAGTATACTAACGTTGTAAAATGACAATTGTGAATTGTTCCCCGCTTAATCCGATATTGTGTGCTGGAATGGTTGAATGAAACCGATTTTTAGCGGGTTCCTCCCCTCAAAACACTTGTATAGAACCCCACTTTTTAAAAAAAATCAGCCGGAGGTCAGAAGAGGAGAAGGAGGACAAGCATGCATTTCTATCCTTTTGGTCAGTTTCGAACCTCACGCTGCAGGTGTCTCAAAGTCTATTTTCCTGCGGTTGATGATGAAGGATTTTGCGGGGGTAGGTTGGACAATAGTATGGAATGTGTCCATACCACTAGCACATATAGACTCCCTTTCCAACATTTAAACTCTTCTCTTCTTTGCTGTACCAGAAAGGGATGATGGCGGAGTAAAAGAGAGGGAGAAACGCCAAATGAACTGTCAACCTGCCACCAGCAGCAGCATCTAGCACATTTCAAGGGGGGGGGGGGAAAGAGCTAGTGGTTCCACCAACCCCCCATCCCTAACCTCTTATATATGTATAGCATATTTTCCTGCTATTTCTTCTATTTAGTTTTTTAGTGGGGGAAAGAGGGGGGGGGCAAATAAGAAAAATGAGAGAAAGAAAGAAAAAAATCGTTTGGTCCTCCCTCCATCTCCATCTTTGTTAACCACTTTCTCCTCGCAATGTACTTTTTGGACCCTGTGTGTGTGTGTGTGTGTGTGTGTGTGTGTGTGTGTGTGCAATTTCTTTCCATGATAGAAAGAAAAAAAAAAAAAGAGAGCTTTCTTGCAAGTTCACCTCCTGTGAACGTTCCAGTGCATGTAAAGTCCGAGAAGGTGAGAGAGAGGGGGGATGAATGAGAGGTTAGATGGCTTAAGGAAGCCTGTTTTCTGGCAAGAAAGAAGAAGGAAGAATGTTGAACACACGAGGGACCGTTATTCTAGTCGCTTTCATCTTATTTCACGGTCATCGTTTTAACTCATCATATTGAACAGGATTTTTGATTTTCCATGTTAATACTTTGAAACTTTTTTTGCTGTAGCAGCTTCCTTTAAAACACCTTATTTTGTTCTCCTGGCCTTCTATCTTATGCAAGATCCTCCAGACCCGACGCCTCCCTCATCCAGGAGCCAGACCCTTTCTACCCATTGGATTGATTGGGTAAATAAATACGTAGCTAACGAAAATTTTGTAAATAAAAAAACGACAGGGCTTGACAAATTCCATGTGCCACGTGCATTAAGAAAATTGGTATTAGTGCGTAAAACTCTCTAATGTGATTGTTAAGTCTACGTCTCGGGATAACACAGAATATTCTGATTTCTTTACTTTACGCATTTTGACGCGGGAACACGATATGAAGTTCCAGAAGAGTCGGGAAAAAAAAACATTATCTCTGGAACCAAGTTTCTTGAGCAAAAATATTTGCTTGGCTCCTGAAAAATTTGGCTGTCGCCTAAATATATATATATATATTTTTTTGATTTGTCAAGCCTTGATTTGATCTTCAGACCCCTGGATTAGAGAGTTCAATGAGCTTCAATATTCTGGGGGAATTTCTATGCAGGGCCTTTTCAATGTCATGGGCCCAAAGATAAAATGATGTTCTTAGGCCCCATACTTAGTTGGAAGTAACAGCTTACATATTTGCATACTTATTCTAAGAAATCGTAGAACCATATCTCATCAATGACCAGATGGGTCCATGTGTTAAGATGGACCTAGATCTATGGTCAGTTCTGCTGGAATCTAAACTACTATATACTAAATATTTCAGTTGAGATTTATTTGTCCCCATCTGAAAAATTGCCCACAGCTCTCTGTGTGGCCCCTTTAACCATCTATCATGGCTTCCCTTTCCCTTGATTTCCACGATTCACCCATTGGCCCCTAGAGTGACACCTCCCCCCCCCCCATGTCCCAAGACAGCAAGCGGATATCATATAATCAGGTCACTATCAACCCCAGGTTGAGAACTACTGTCTTAAAGCTTCCAAAACATCCTTCTCATTCCATTTCCTTAAACCTCCAAAACTTTTTCACATGGCTCCCCATGCGCCATTTCCATGAAGGTAGCAGCGCTATATCCCGGTGGTTCTAGAACTGGGGAGGTATAGGCTATTCTGAGGCAGGGGTTTTAATTGTTTGTGTTTCACGAACCCCTTGTGTCTATAAAATAAAGACCACGGACCCCCCCCCCCCCGCAAAATAACATCCAGTACATAGCAATGTACAAAACAATGAGTTAATTGTTTTATCATCTAATATATCTCACGGGCCCCTGGATAAGAACCACTGTTCTATGCAGAAAGTCTAGGTGATTGATGAGCGATTTCCATGATCCTAATTATATTGAAGAGACTAATAAACACACATACTCAACACACTCGGGCTCCGGGCCGAATTCGCCCCCTTCTGAGATATTCGTTGTGACCCGCGTTACCTTTAACTTACGGTGAAGCCTCCCTCTCTCCTCTCTCTCCTACGGGGGGGTGGGGGCTTGGACTGACAAGAATCCTTACCTGAGAGCCCAGAAATCGATCCAATGTGCATTTGAGTTTTTTTAAGCTATAAATATCTCCGAAGTTTCCACTAAAATTCCTGACTTTGGGGGCCACTGTTCGTGGATGAATGAATGAATATTCATTTTGATGTGGAAGTAAAATTCCAGTGAGGTACAGTCCTATTGATTGCTATCTGAAATGTCCAATTACGCCAGTGTTTCTCAAAGTGTGCGTCACTGCTTCTTTGGACGTCGTCAACGTTTTCCAGAGGCATCGTGGTGAGGTGCCTGTTCAATGCTGTAGCGACCTCTACTTGAACTTTCACCGACTGCGGAAAAATTATGACGTCGCACTTCGCAATTTTCTGATGAGAATATTTTGTTACCTAGCAACGCAAGTTGCGATAAAAAATCGAATGTTTTTCTTCGCAGTCGGCAAGCAACCATTGTCATGTGATGTCTTTCTTTTTTATGTGTCCGTACCAAATTAAACATGTATTATATAAAACCTTCTGATTGTTATTATATTTAATAATGGAGCTCAACAACCGGTCCTACAGATAGGCGCCTACACACCGGTGCCCTGCATCGGTCCCTAAACTGGGCGACCTAAACTGGCGACGCCGGACGTGATTTCGAACAGCACCATGATTTCGAACAGCAAGCTTCCCAAGGTAAGCGAGTAATCGTTTCCTCCGTTCCAAATGGACAATCCGCCGAATGTCGATCGCGTCGCTATAAAGCCGCCTCCATTTTGGAGAAACAATCCAAACTTGTGGTTTATCCAACTAGAAGCACAATTCTCGATCGCAGCGATAACTGCCGATGCTACGAAGTTCAACCATACTATCGCTGGTATCGATGCCGATATTTTATCGACAGTCCAAGATTTAGTTCTAGAACCTCCCCAGCAGAATAAATACGACGCGCTGAAGACAAGATTGATTCAGGTTTACGCGGAGAGCGAATCATCGAAAATCCGTACGCTACTGCAAGGTTTAGAACTGGGAGATCAAAAACCATCGCATCTGCTTGCCCGAATGCGTGAGCTTGCCGGACGTAACTTTAGTGATGACTTGCTGAAATCGTTGTGGTTAGCGCGACTCCCCGCTAACGTCCAAGCTATACTAGCTGCTTCGAGCGAAGGGCTTCCACAACTCGCTTCGATGGCAGATAAAATCGCTGAGTTGGCCATTCCAAATATCTGTTCAGCATCCGGTCGACCTGAGAACGCAATCAGCCAGTCACTGGAGCAACAAGTCGCAGCTCTGACCAAAGAGTTGAGCGAGCTGAAGGCCGCTATTCACACTTCACAGCGACAGCCTAGACCTCGATTCCGTCATCGAGAACGGTATTCTCGCTCGCGATCCCACAGCCGAGCCCAATACAAACAAGCTAAAAATGGCTTCTGCTTCTATCACACCAGTTTCGGAGCTCAGGCTAAGAAATGTCAACAGCCCTGCTCCTTCAAAACCTCACCGGGAAACTAATAAGGCAGTCGTCCACCGGCCAAGGCCACGGCTGCCAATTCGTCGACAGAGTCATACTGGCCGATCCTTCCACCAACTGGACTTTTTTGATCGACACGGGCGCTGATGTGTCAGTCGTCCCGCGAACTGTCGTCAATACCCACAAGAAACCCGAGAAGTTGATTCTTACAGCCGCCAATGGTTCCTCTATCTCAACTTACGGTACCAAACTTCTAACATTGAATTTGAACCTCCGAAGGACATTTGCTTGGCCATTCATCATAGCCGACGTAACCCAACCAATTATTGGTGTAGATTTTCTATCGCATTTCAACCTGTTAGTCGATAGCAAACATTATCGCCTCATCGATGGAACGACCCTGCTATCCACCACTTGTTCCATTGCAAGAAATATCGCAGCTCCATCTTTTTGCTTGAACGGTATCGATCTATTATCATCGCCATATCGGGATATAGTCAAAGAGTTTCCTGATATTCTCCGTCCACACATCCAAAATAAGAAAATTAAAGAGCACAATATCAAGCACTTCATTGAGACTACAGGTCCACCAGTTTTTGCCCGACCTCGACGGCTTTCCACGGAAAAGTTGAAAGTTGCGCGAAAAGAGTTCGAGTTCATGATGCAACAAGGACTTTGTCAGCCTTCGAAGAGCAGTTGGTCTAGTCCACTCCATCTAGTGCCAAAGAAATCTGGCGACTGGAGACCGTGTGGAGACTATAGAGCACTAAACAAAATCACAGTTCCTGATCGTTACCCGATTCCTTTCCTCACAGATTGCTCGCACATTCTCCACGGAACGACAATATATTCCTCAATCGACCTGATTAGAGCGTATCAACAAATTCCAGTGCACGAGCCGGATATTCCAAAAACAGCAATTACTACACCGTTTGGACTCTTCGAATTTCCGTATATGACCTTTGGATTACGCAATGCAGCGCAGACCTTTCAGAGATTCATGAATACGATCCTACAAGGATTGGAATTCGTATTCTGTTATTTAGACGATATCCTGGTAGCTTCTCCAGACGAGCAAACTCATCTCCAACACTTACGTGAAGTATTCAGTCGACTTGACGAATACGGACTGTGCATAAATGTGCCAAAATGCATATTTGGCGTCCCGACCATCAAATTCTTGGGATATGAAATTAGCAAGAATGGACTCAAACCATTATCCGCCAAAGTAGATGTCATCAAGAACTTTATGCAACCCACTTCCGCCACTTCCTTGCGCCGATTTCTGGGCATGTTGAATTTTTACCACCGGTTCATACCTAAGTGTGCGGACCTGCAGCGACCACTCACCGCTATGTTAGCAGGTCATGCGAAAAACAGCCGGAAACCACTCAATTGGACTCAACAAGCTTCACAAGCCTTCGCCGATGTCAAGGAAGCGCTATGCAACGCCACTTTGCTCGTTCATCCAAAGCCAAACGCGCACATTTCTCTCGTAGCAGATGCATCGGACAATGCCATCGGTGCAGTGTTACAGCAAGAGCATGACGGTGTGATCCAACCCCTCAGTTTTTTCTCTCGCTCACTCTCCCAGTCTCAAGTAAAATACAGTGCGTATGACAGAGAAGTTCTAGCTATTTATAGCGCAGTTAAACATTTCAAATGCCAGCTAGAAGGACGTCATTTTACCATTTATAGTGACCATCGTCCATTGATGTATGCCTTCAAACAAGACCCGAACAAAGCTTCGCCTCGACAACTACGGCAATTAAATTATATCGCAGAATTTACTACTGATATCAGGTATATTCCCGGACCAAACAATGTAGTTGCTGACACTTTGTCACGCATCGCAACTATTGCTTCTCCATCACCAATCGACTACGATGCGATTGCCGACTCTCAATGTGACGATGAATTACGTGAACTCCAACAAAGCTCATCATTGAAAATCGTCAAACTGCGTTTGCCGGACAGTAATATAACGAAGCACTTGTTTTGTGACATTTCCACGGGACACATCCGTCCTTATATTCCAGAATCACACAGAAGACAAGCTTTTGAATCACTCCATACGCTTTCCCATTCAGGTATCAAAGCTACTACCAAGTTGGTTTCTCAACGCTTCATCTGGCGCAACCTGAAAAAAGATTGTCAGGCGTGGACTAGAGCATGCATTGCATGCCAACGTTCTAAAGTTCACCGACACACTCGTTCCGCTCTGGCCGAATTCAAAGTACCAAACAATAGATTTCAACACATCAATCTCGACATAGTTGGCCCATTGCCATTATGCCAAGGCTCACGGTACCTCCTAACGATAATAGACAGATATTCCAGATGGATCGAAGCCGCACCTATGCCAGACCAAACTGCCGAAACAGTCGCCAAAGCCCTAATTGCGACCTGGTTTGCCAGATTTGGCATACCACAGAAGATTACCACAGACCAAGGAAGACAGTTTGAGAGTCATCTTTTCCAAACCTTAAGCAGATACCTCGGATTCCAACATCACAAGACGAACGCATATCATCCTCAGGCGAATGGACTCATCGAGAGACAACACCGATCTCTGAAAGCTGCCCTAAGATGCCGAATCCAATCCCATGCAGCTTGGGTTGACGCTCTTCCATTAGCACTACTAGGCCTGAGATCCGCAGTGAAAGAAGATTTAGGATGCTCCTCCGCCGAAATCCTTTACGGATCACCATTGCAACTGCCTGGCGAGTACTTCTCCGCAATACCAGACATCAAACAATCCGATTTCGTCCATCAACTTCAAAAACTAATGCGTTCAATGAAACCCATACTTACAACAACTCACGGATCTACGCCAACATATGTTCCTACATGTCTACAATCCGCATCTCATGTCTTCCTACGTAACGATGCACCACACTCTGCCTTGCAACCAACGTATCAAGGCCCATTTCTGGTCAAAGATCGACGAGATAAATTCTTCGACATCGACTTCAACGGGACATCCAGGAGAATCTCCATCGATCGGTTGATCCCAGCTTTCTTAAATGACCAGCATACCCAAGTGCCATCGACGTCACCCGTCCATCCAAGTACAGTACCAGCAACTGTGACTCGTTCCGGTCGTCATGTCCACTTCCCCGACAGATACTCGACCACGTCATTTCGTTGACACTAGGGGGGGAGTGTGTAGCGACCTCTACTTGAACTTTCACCGACTGCGGAAAAATTATGACGTCGCACTTCGCAATTTTCTGATGAGAATATTTTGTTACCTAGCAACGCAAGTTGCGATAAAAAATCGAATGTTTTTCTTCGCAGTCGGCAAGCAACCATTGTCATGTGATGTCTTTCTTTTTTATGTGTCCGTACCAAATTAAACATGTATTATATAAAACCTTCTGATTGTTATTATATTTAATAATGGAGCTCAACAACCGGTCCTACAGATAGGCGCCTACACACCGGTGCCCTGCATCGGTCCCTAAACTGGGCGACCTAAAATGCCATGAAGTAGGTATTCTCGAGACTATTCTGGGAAGCAGCGGATCAACAATGAGAAAGAGAGCTGCGCGCGGACCAAAATTAGGATACCACTGAATTTTGCTATTCGAAATTACGAATAATTTTCTTTTCATTTTGTCCTGTAAAAAAATCACTTGCCCTACACGTTGCGTACCTCAGCTCTAGGAAGTCCAGATTCCAGCTCATTCCCATGATTCCAATTCATCGTGAAAAGGCTAAATTTAAATTCATCATGAGACTTCATTGAAAAATCATTTTATTATACTATTGCCAGCATGTTGAAATCAGGTTCATGTATGAGATTTTCCGTATCCTTCTTTCTCCCTGTCTCATGTCCTGTCATCATGTTGGAACTTGCCTCTGTCCCGACTCCTCCTTCACATGGTAAAGTTTCTCTTAAAATAAATATTGAAAAAAAAAAAATGGAATGCGGAACGGGGCCGAAAGTTTCTCGGTGCTGAGAAGTCTCTTTTTTTTTTTTTCCATTCAGAGGACCCTGACCCCTGTGACGTGACCCCACCGTAAATCATGGGAGTTTTTGAGGCTGTAGGGGGGAAAAACCAAATTCGCACAACCTGGAACATTCTTTTCTCTACCCCTGATGGATACTATTTTTCTTTTCCTGCAGCGGTGTTCTGTTTTCTATTTTTTCCGACCGACTTATCTTTATGTGGTGATAGCAATAAAAATTCGCACTCTGCTAGAGTATGTATCCTAGTTGTGTTCAACTCAACCCATGGCTCGTGGGCCAAATCTGGCCCTTGGAGTCATCTGCTTTAAATCGCGACTTCAAACCCAAAATGAATCAAGCCATTATTGTTCGTACAAGTAATACAGGGTGGCCAAAAAGTCCGTAAAAACTTCAAAAATTCATAAAAACCGGAAAAGTAATCGAAACAAAAAACCGTTTTGTAGGGTTAGCATCGCTAGAAAAGATACGCAAATAACGAACAGAATGCCTCCAAATCGTTTACTACAGCAGTATGTGTTCTCAACTTGACCACCACCGCCACAGGGGATAACACATTGCAGGCGAGTCACAAATCCAGCAACGGCTGAGTGCAGCAGGTCCATATACACGGTTTACAACGGTGAAGTGGTTGTGGATTAGGAGCGCAAGTTATTATAACCATCTCATTTGCATATTTCCACCGAAGTCGCTCGTACCAGTGCCACCTATCGGCTGTTCTTTTAGTTTTTTTCCTGTCTTAAAATTCCCGTGACCTCTTATCGATGCTAACGCTGCAAACCGTTTTTTATTTCGGTTATTTTTACTGTTTTTATTCACTTTTAAAGTTTTTATGGACTTTTTTTGCCCACCCTGTATTACGTTAAACAGTAGTTTTCCTAACATTTTGTTTTCTTCGCTATGAATTGCTAAAAATTTACCTTCAGATAAATTGGTATTAAATTCCAGTTTGGATAGACTTCCACGTAGAAAGGTGTGATCCTAGTTTTCCGTTTCAAAATTTGGCATGTAAAAGTTTGGAAGATGTCGAATATCATGAAACATTTTATTCGATTGTGGCCCACCGAAAGATTGCCGAATGAAGTAAGTGACCCGCGGCACACATCCAGATCGTTCAAGAGACTAGTGGCTTATTTACGCTCTCTGTGGCGCAATTCCAGATCACTTAAGGGGGGGGGGCATGGGCCAGGGCTGTCTTAAGAGCATCATGGGGGTCCGGGTCAAGTGATTTCACTGAGGTCCTACCTGTTAAATTATCGAAAAATTCAACTACTTCTAATTTTTCTAAAGACCTCTTCTCTTGAGGCCCCTAGCCGTGCCCTGGTGGGCCCATGAGTTAAGACGGCACTGGCACGGGCCACACTTCCAGATCACTCGAGTGGCACGCCGCACACTTCCAGATCACTCGAGTGGCGCGCCGCACACTTTCAGATCACTTAGGTAGCCCGTGGCAAGATCACTCGAGCACAGCTCGCGACACATTTCCAGATCAAATAAATGTTTCCAGACCAGTGAAGTGGTCCCGCACTCGTGAAAAGGTTGGTGAAAAACCCTTTGTGTATACCAGTGTTTCACAAAGTGCGAGTCGTTTCCTCTCAGTAGCTCCACAAACCTTTACCAGGGGCTTCGCGGTGAGCTTGCGATATTAGTTTGTGTGTGCCTATTTATGATTTGAAGTGGCTCTTTTATATGGGAAAATATCCACCAAACTATTCTGGGGAATGGATCCGCAGAACCATAAATTGGGCAAGGGATCCGCTGGTGACAAAAGAACCACTGGTGTATACCATGCACAGTCGGTCGTGCTGAATCTGGTAATGGAGATACACGGATACCTAATTTAAACGGATAAAATCGTCTGGAATCAAAATTCTCCCATAGAGACACTGTCAAAGCTCCCCGCTTAAAAAAAAAGTGACTGAACTTATTCATTCACAGCAAGTTTTCTCCGCTCGAATTACGAATACAGTATTACAATTCACTCGACAACTGTTGATATTCATCAACCACTATATAATATTTTTGTTAGATAGCAATTAATAGCAAATAAGGTGCCAAGTTTAGACTGAGAAAAAACCTAGACTTGAGATTACGTATTATTTAATTATTTTAGTTTTGTTCTCCGTTGAGCCCATAGAGGGCGCTAGCTTTCGCAACGGAAAGTAAAAATTAGATATTTTGATTTTTTTTTAAATTCAATATTAATGTAATTCTCATTTCATTTTGATGTCTGATTAGTTCCAGAATCTTTACTATTGTTGATTCTGCATCAGTTTTCAATATATAAGCTATACTAACCGTGTTGAATAGTAATTGAATTGTTCCCCGCTTAATTCGGATACTGCGTGGCGGAATCATTGATATCCGTTTAAGCGGGGCCGACTGTATGTAACATTCTAGAAAAGCTCATACGCGTCGGAGATCTGTTAACCCGATTCGGTCCCCTCTTCTTTCTCGGATGAAAGAGTCCCCGTGACCCTTAAAAACCGGACTCCCGATATAATAATAACTCTTCTCCTTCCGAGAAACATTATTCGCCAATTTCATTTTTTTGAATGATTGCTTCTGCGTGAAAGGTCTCTCTCTCTCTCTCTCTTTCTCCAAGGCTAAGTCGAAGCCCAATTTGACAGATTCGGCAATCACTCTTAATAGGAGCCAACGGCTATTTAATTAGAGTTTGTGTATGTGTGTGTTTTTAATCGGCTACTTTAATGGAGTTTTCCCCAAGCAAAAAAAAAAACGCTTCTCGTTTTTGACGTGATGGGAAGCACGCACGCATGCACGCGTATAACACTATACCTCTCTCTCGTGTCGGCAGGCAAACAATCAGATTACCTTAATGGTGATGATGATTAAAGTGTAACACTGTGATGAGTAGTTTTTTTTTAATGGTGGTGCTGCCCATTGGCGTTTGCTATTCCCGTTTATCAGTTAATTTTTTTTTTCATTCGCTATTACTTTTTTTTTACAACAATGCGCTTGTAACAATAATCTGAGAATTTCCATTTCAACAATGTTTATTTCGAAGATATTGGATGCAACGAAGTGTTCAATATTTCTTGATGAAATCATTTTCTCCCAGTGGTGCTGAATTCAACAGTGTTTTTTTTCTTCTTCTTAGTAGCAAAGTTGGTTCAACATTGACGACTTTAACATTGCTTAACACGACGATGAGAAGTGTGGAAAACGGTATTTCACAAAATTTTGTCTAACAATTTTTTTTCTGCATCCAACAAAACTGTTGTTCTCAACAATCCTTGGTTAAACAATCTTTGGTGTGATTATTGCTCTTAATACTGGGCTAGATGCAACTGTTGTTTTCACTTATGCTTGATGCGAAAAAAAAGTAACAATAGGTCTTACTTATGCTTTACACTGAAATAGTACCGAATATTTACAACAGTTTTTCTCCTACAATTCTTGGTCAAACAGTATTTGATGCAATTATCTCTATCACCAATCCCTGGCATAACAATATTTGATGCAAAGATCGCTCTCAACAATATTGGTCAAACTATATCTCATGCAATTACAGTATCTCTTTCAGTAATCCTTGTTCTAAAAATATTCCATGCCAAATTATCGCTCTCAACAACGCTTAGTCAAACAATATTTGATGAAATTATTGCTCTTAGCAATCCTTGGCCAAACAATGTCTTATGAAATTATACCTATCAGCGAACCTTGGTCGAACTATATTTGACGGTGTCATATCGGTGTCAATACTACTCAAAATAATAAATTCCTAATTTGATGCAAATAGTGAATGCAACACGACTATCCGTAATTGAACAATTACTTGAAGCAAAAACAGACATTATCTATATTAAAACCATTTTTGATACAGATTTTGTGCTGAAGATTCCTAAAACAATCGTCTTAAAGTTGAATAGCCTTATTTGTGGTAACTCGATATAGGGCTCGCCATTATCATCTTTTTGTAATGCATTACCAATTATCATCAAGGTGAAGTCGAAAAATTATTCCTCTCTTGTTCACCCGATTACTTGTATGGATGGAGCTTGTTGCTGATTGGTCAATCACTAGATGATGGTCTTTCATCACGGTCATTTTCAAACATCAACCGAGGACGTGTGTGTGTGTGCAACGCTACACGAATGTCACAAAGTTTTCTGATCTTCGTAACACGGGTTCGCTTATTCTTTTCTTTTAGTATCGAAGAAATATGTATGAGCTTGGAGAATTGATATCAGAAGTTGGCTGTTGTTGTTGGACAAGGAAAAGGGGGGGGGAAGCATTTTTCGGAACGTTTGGCCAGCCTGCAAGCAAGCAAGACGAGCCGGGCATCCATTGGAATGACGAAACAAGAAGGGGGAGGGCCGCCGAACCGTGGGGCGCGTATTGTCATGATTAATGCATAAGGCTAAGAGCAAGGATGGAGAATAAGACGACGACGCACCTAGTTTTTTCGTCTTATATATATTCCTTTCTCTCTCTCTCTCCCTCTCTCCTTGTGCATCCCAACAATCTCCATTTCTCTCTCTCTCTCTCGCTCTCCCCAGTCTTTCAACCTGTGGATAGTTAGCAGTAGGCCGCTGGTTAGGACAGAGGGGTAGAAACAAATTAAAAATAGGCGGTGGTAAAAGACAAAAAAAAAAAAATACAAGAAGTTAGTCTTTTAGGAATTTCTTGTTGGCTGGGCCTTTGCCGCGGCCGGACCTTTTTTTTTTTTTTTTGCTTTGCTGTTGGTATGTTCCGTCCTCGACTGGATCAACTACTGTTGCTTGTACATGTGTATGTGTGCCCGTATTTCTGTGAGAGGCAGAAAAGACCTTCTTGAATATTAAAACTGCGTTTCTCTGTTAGATACAAATCGGGCCTCTCCCCGTTTTTTGTTTGCCTCTGTCTCCTGTTTCAGTGAAGAATCCCTTCGGGCTTCGTGTTGGAGAAGGTTAAGCAGGCCAGGATAGGCCATTTTTAAGCAACCGCCCCCCCCTTTTTCTATCCTACCCTGTGTCCCGTCTAGTGAATAATATAGTACACGCGAGATTTTTTTTAGGAAAGGTGCAGGGAATGTTGATGATGGGATAACATGCATAATAGGGCATGTACTTTTTTTTGGAACTCATTTGCGGCTGAGAGTCTTTTGTTCTTTTTTTTTTTTTTTTTGCTCGAAGAACGGTTAGAAAATTCCGACGTATTTTGATGTATGATTTGATAGGGATATAGTAAATAGTGGGATAACCACGGATCATTTCTGCCACCTCTACTCCATATCCATGATCCCTTTCTTTCCTCTCTAATGGATACGACCTTGGTGGTTTGTTACCCTAGATAATGTGTGCCAGAACATCTCTTATAAGTTTTATAAAGCATGATATATTGGGGCTATTCAAGTATTACGTCAGAAGACCCCCTCCCCCCACTGTCAGCAAAAGTCAGCAAAACACTGACACCCTCCACCCTCGTCATCAAAAACCAGCAAATCCGAAACACCCCCCCCCCCCCCGATGCTGACGTAATACCTGAATGACCCCATTCCGAAAATAGCGTTATAGCTCAACATTTTCCAACGAAGCAGCCATGGTCCCGAGAGAATATCGCGTGTTTTTCAAACTTTCTTCTTTTAAGACCAGTATAAAATGTTCGGAATTTATCGCAGCATATCTGCCCACATGAAAGAGGGAGTCACTACTGCCTGAAAAAGACAAAAGAAGCTTTATTTTGGACCTTCTTCTTCGGTTAAAAAAAACTTTTGGTGCGCCTAGATTTTTTTTGCGATTTGTCCAGCCCCACTATACATTGTGCCATTGTGGTTAACATATATTTACAGCTGTCGTGTGGTTCATAATATTCGATTAAGCGAAGACCCTTAACATTGTCTCTATAGGTAGAATTTTGGTTCCAGAGGAAGAATATACATGTAAGCGAGGGGCCCAATGTATGTTGTACTGCACACATGCTCAACCCATGACCCACGGATTCAGCTGATGTGGCCTGCGACCCGAAACCTAATTTCGTAAAAATTAACTAAGCGGCACATTTCCAGATCGCGTAAGGGACTCTCGGAATAATTCCAGAGCCCTTGAGCTGCCCGCGGCATAGTTGCAGATCGCTTGAGTGACCCGCGACACAGTTACAGAGCATTTAAGCAGCCCGTGGTGCAGTTCCCCATCACTCAAGTTACCCGTGACACAGTTCCAGATCACTTGAGTGGCCCGCAACACGTTTTCGAACCAATGAAGTGGCCTCTCCTAAAGTTTGAGCACGCCTTATTGTACTGTATATGTGTTGCATCGGTTATTATATTACTTATAAGCCGGTTATTATGCATACCCAATAGTCTTAGTAAGGTTGATAAATTTATCACTTTTACCGGTGATTATGCATAATAACCAAATGTTGTTGGTGAATTTCATGAATACTTGAAATTTATCGCCTTATTCTGTGATTATGCATAATACCCTAGTGAGATTAGTGAATATGATAAATATATCATACAGTACGATTTATCATGTTTACCAACGACGCGACGCTTGGGTGAATTATGCATAATCGCCGGTAAAAGTAATTAATTTAGGGAAGTTTATCAGACTTACCAAAAAATGCTCGGCGATTATGCATAATAACCGATTATTATGTATAATAACTGGATTTACCACATTTACCGTACCGTAAGGGTGGGGGGCTATAACTGCACATTTTTGCATTAGAAACCACCCGCATCCTGTTTTTTTTTTTACTCTTTAAAACAGAATGAAATAACCTTTAATTCCCCCACCAGGGCAGCGAAAAGAATTGTTTGCGCGATTTTAAAAGAATCCCAGAAAAGGGTTGTTTTTCTTCTCTTCTTTTCCACAGAAAATTACAGTCTCGTTTTTCTCTTCTCATTTGTTTTTATAAAAGAGAAACGGGTGGCGGGAAAGGTTAGGCGTTGCACATGCCTCATAGGAAAGACGGTACCCCGGGTATATAGCATATATTTTTCCGAAGCTCATATGGCCTGTGCATTGTTGTCTGTAGTACCTGTGTTGGAAGTGGTGAGTTCGGGGAGGGAGGGGGAGGTAGAGTACCGTCCTGCGTTTTTGAACGGCATTGAATTATAATCATAAGGATACCCCCCTCGATAGAGACTGTAATCATGGGGCTGGCAACCCCCGTTCTTTAAAGATTATACTCAATGGAGATGATATAAACGCACCTTTTTTTTCCAAGGATTTCGCGAACACAAATGCATGCTAGCTCGTGGCGGTATTTATTTTATTTAATATATTCTTATTATTATTTTTACTTCCTTAATGCCATTGTCTAGAAAATTCTATTCTATTATCTTTTTTTATAATTTTTTAATATTTTTTTCTGAACGGGGTTGCCTTTTGTTCGTGTCTGGAATGTGTTCCGTTCTTATGAACGAACCATTTGAAGATTGATTATTATTATTATTATTTAAATATTTCTCTGTTCTCTCTTCGAGATTTTGTTTTTTAGTGTTTTCGTGGTTTTTATATTAACCATGGTTTCGGGCCCGTCTTCTGTAATATGTATATGACGCCCGTGGTTATTCGTGAGAGATAAGAAGAATATATTATCCCTTATACGAATTATTTTACAAATATATATTTTTTTGAGGCTTCTTATATTATTAGGATTTTTTCGAAAATATTTCATATTATTATTGTTATAATTATTATAAGTATATCAAAAAAATAATATATGTTTTTAAATATCGTTTTGTTCTGTGATAGAATTCATTTATATATATATATTTTTATTCAGAGATGACAATGGTCTATCAAGGATTCCTATTATCTCTTGGATTAGATTTTTTTTAAATATACATTTTTAGATTGTTGCCAATAGGGAATAAACGTATTCATACGATACTTAATATGAATTTTATTTTTTTGTGAATGGTATGCATTTCCATTGTTTTTGTCTCGTAGCCTCTGTTTCAGTTCATTGTGGTTCCCGAATTATTGAAAATAATGATAGTGTCGACAGTCTTGTTCTGTTATCGATTGTATTGAATGGGTATCGATAGTTTTTTTGTTTTTAAAAATGATTTTGATATCCATCATGGGCTCCGGAATGTCCGAGAACATTCGTAGAAACTCGAGCGATGTTGAGGGTTATTCATCTTTTCTGAAATTATGACATCGTTTATCAATGCTTTAATGCTTGCGTACACTTTATAACTTTGCAGTCGATTTCGCCCCCATCCCCCATCATGCTTGGTTCTCGAGATGGGATCATTTATAGTGGTTTTTGTTTGCGACTTGGAGGCGCTGTAGTTTCTCCACGTATTTTTTGTAGTTATCATCGCCTATAATTCAGTGATTCTGAAAGTGTGTGTCGCGGCTGTTAAAGTGGCGTTGCAATGAGGTGTCGATATTGATGTATGGATGCTCAGTGTGTTCTAAAGCGGCTCTTTGTTATACCATTTTGCGGATCCGAGCAACGAAGAAACGTTGACTAAGGCAAGGGAGCCGTGGAATACCAAATTTTGGCAATCGCAATTAGACAAGAGAGCCACGAGTAATAAAAGTTGGGAACTATTGATGTAAGAAATAACTGCATACAAGGAAAAAAAAAAATGCAAATTACCTTTCAAGCTTTAGAAATGCAGGTAGGCCTACGTCTCGAGTCATCCTCCCCCTTATTCTTTATGTTGGGCCCCGTTGTAGTCATCTCGTATTTTACGGGACGCAACACTTTTCTCCACCACCATTCGGCTCTTGGGAGGGGCAATCACCCCCCTCTCCCCGGATCCGCTCCTGACCACAGTGTCTGCTACTGCCGAACCAAAGAGTACATACTACCGAAAGAGGGAGGTACAGAATATACTCCTGGCATTTTCTAATTTCAATCTTAAAAAAAAAAAAAAAATTCCGGAAATCCCATTATTATCATTTTCTTTATTTAGTTATATGATTATTTATACAAGGCATTTCTTTTTGTCCAACCCCTTAAGCCAATCTACCTTGCGTTTTTTTTTTACTGACTGGTTTTTTGATTGGAGTCTCAAGAAGGAAGTATCTTTTATGTATATATTAAGCTTGATGTAGACACGAAACAAGAGAAAATATTTAAGCGAGATGCAATTTCCTATCAAACATATAAAGTATCAACTTCCATCCTCGCGGCAATGGGATAAGAAGCATAGAATAATGATAATAATATGTATTTAAAAAAAAAAAAAAGAAGAGGCAAATGGGTTTCCTGAATATTATACATATTTTTTTTTTGTTTGTTATACCTCGAGGGCATCACTCTATATCCATAATGGAAAAAAAAAAGTCTCATTGCAGTGTTGATGATGTGAGAATCTGGACTCTCTTGGGTACGCTCTACGGGCCCACAGCCGGTAGGGACCCCCACATCTCAAAGTCATCAGTGGCCCGGCTATTGTGGAGGGGGCGTGGGAGTCGTAAGAGCCAAGTACTATTATTAGCCTTCTCTTTGACTGTAATTTTTGTTTTTTTTTTACTTTTACGGAGTCACTGATGGTCATTTTTTTTCTTTTTTGGCTTAGATATCATATATATCATATACCAGCTTGATATATATATATATATATATTTTTTTTTTCCCCCCTTGCCCCGGTTTTCATATGTGTATGTAATCGTTATCAGAGGCCCAGAGCCTGTATTATTTAGTCCTTCCACCCTTTTTGTGCCGACTGTGTTTACAGAAAAAGGATGATTTTTCAAATAGATACGCAGCTTCTCCATTTTTCCATGTGCTTTCTGTTCTCTTATCTCTCTTTTTTTTTTTGTTCTCTGAAGATCAGTGAACTACTTTTCTGGTTTTTAACCCTTTTCATTCCCCACCATAGTATGTGCAGGGTATTTTTTTTTTTTTTAGTGACAAAGGAGTTGGATAAATTTCATTAAAATCTTAAATGTATGTGCGACAGCTATAAGGACGACAGAAATATAATTTGGCAATTTAGCATTTGCCCAGTTTTTTTTTTTTTGCGTTCTGATTTGTTCCCAAGTGGAAAGTAAAAATTGATTTCGGGGAATTACGTCTCTTCGGTTTCTTTTCCGAACCTCGTCTCACACAAGGTTGCTAATCCATTTAGAACCAGGGCCTGTTTCTCGCATGGGCAATAGGGGGGCACGAGCCTAAGACATACAAATTTTTATTGCCCCAAAATTGGCTGCCCTTTGTATTTTAGCCATAACCCACACGCCTCTTCCCCCTGCACACAACTCTGCCTCACAGAAGGCTACATATAAGGGGGCCCCCTCTTAAAAATTAATATTTGCCCAGGGCCTACCGAAAACAATCATGGTGACATCAATTGGCAATATCAGCTTTTACCTCTGAGCAGGGGCTGGGCTTGAAAGGGGAATCATTACAGGTGGTTGAGAGGGCCATACAGAGCTTTAAAAAAGAAGAAAAAAAAAAAAGATTTCAAGAAATAAAGGTTTTAAGTGAAATTAGGTGAGAATCCCCCATAGAATCCGGGGGATCTTACCTCATGGACCAGAATCTTATTGCCCACAAGAGGCACACATGATGAGATCTGGGACGACGATTTTCGAAAGTATGCAAATATGTAAGCTAAGTATGGGGGTGGGGACGGCCCAGCGTAGAGCTGCAACAAAAGAAAAGCTCATCGAATTTCATCCTTTGGGGCCGCATAGATCGACAAAATAAAATTATGTCCACCCCCAAATAAGACAGGGGGGTGACGGGAAGAAAATTTGGTCTAAAAGGGCTACGGGTTAAAAAATGATTAAGAAACTGAATTTTGTGGCCGTATTAGGCATGAGCAATGTGTGCAGCTTCACACGGGTTCCATTTTCGGCGGCGGAAAAACTTGTCTCAGCTATACTTTCACTTTCTTACAGTTTGAGGCTGAGCGGGGGGGGGGGGGGGTAAAGTATTTGACGACTTCTACTACTTAATTGTATGTACACCTCGTACACATTCTTGTGCAGAATTTCTAACGAATAATGTTAGGAAGGAATGTGTGTGTGTTTGACCCTAAGGTATATTATATATATTTAGTTTGCCAGAATCATGCGTGTTTCGTGTTCTACTGGTGCTGCCATCTGTCTCCTATATTTAGAAGTGGAAATGGCAGATGCATGAATTGTCATGTTATATAAGCATCGCGTTGAAGGTCTGCGCCGAGACTTTCCCAAAAATATTTCACTGCACAAGGTTGTAGGGGGGGGGGAGGACCCGAAATAAGGGCCCGCACGTATTGATTATCACCTCATAGAGAAGCATCTCGAGGATCCAATAACCTTAGGAGAGATGGGGGGTTGGTTTCAGAAAGCGAAGAGTTAGCTAATGAATGATAATAACAATATAAAAAACTAAATAAATAAATAGGTACCCGAAATATTTCAGCTGCTTAATTAAGCAGCTGAAGAAAAATAATACAGCAACGACAACAACGGTCGCTCCGCAACATGCATGTATGTAATTGCAGGACAGGGTGGAAGAAGTCACTTTTCACGGTTCAACGAGAAAAGTAGCTTTTTTTTCTTCTTTTAAAAATCTTATTCTTACTTCTTCTCCTCTGTCTGTTACATGTCATCTTCTCCTGTTATGTATTATGAACGTGATGAGACATTTTCTGTCATCTACTATCTCGATTTGGTGTCGAATGACCCTTGGTTCGAGGTGGGCCCCATTTGTAATTTTAGAATCTCTGACCCTTGCAAGAATTTTTTATGTATTTTTTTTTTTGTGTGTGGTCATAACCAATCTAATGATTCTAAAGGGGAGGGGGGGGGGCGACCACTCTCTGTTTTTTGTTTTTCATTTCATTAACTATTTTCAGATTTACGGTTGAGAAACTATATATATATATTTTTTTTTTATTTTTTCTTGTCATTAGTTTGCAAGGAGTATCGATTTTGACATGCGCAGAACTGGAGACTGTTTTGCCGCACATTATTATTATTATTTATTTTTTACGATGTGGACGTGGTTCTCGTATGTCGTCTTGATCAGCTTATCTCATTGGAATCCACCATTCCGCGTTGTTTTTATTTTTTTACTTCTCTATGGCTTCAAATAACAACCAAAATATATATATATATTTATTTTTTTATATGTATTTTATATATGGACTGTTTTATATACATTCATGTAGGGATGGGACGAATGTAAGGCTACTATTCGGTGTTCGGCCATTTTTGACGAACATTCGGTTTGGTTGAATAGTGCTTAGGTATTCGGCTGAATATCTGTTAATCTAAGTATATGAAACTAATTTAAGAAAGAAATAATATCAAATGGAACTTTTTTCATATAAATTAAAAATTCACTGATCATATTTTATTGCGTGATGTATATCGCTTTCTGTTGGAGAGTCTGTTATGTCAGGGTGAATTTCTAGGATAAGGAAAACATGAAACTGATAATATAATCATACTGCAATAACGTGGAAGTGAGCATGAAGGATACGCAAGTTCACTAACTGGAGGATGTACCTAGACAAGATACGTATTGAGCTACTGAATGAGGCAAAAGAGCGCGAAGAACATCCAAAGAGGAAAAACCAAGAAAATGAGTTTTAAATTTCATTATTAGTTGGGACTAAATAATGATTGAGACATCATTCTTTTGATTAGATGTAAAATTGCAACAAATGTTGAAAAAAGAAATTGATTCTGTTAATAATATATTAATAATATATAATGTAAAAAAATACAATACAGTTGAATCCCGTTTTAACGAATACCGTTATAGCGAAAATCTCGTTTTAACGAACACTTTTCTGATCCTCCAAATAAGTTTACATAGGAACAGTAATAGGTAACCTGGAATTCCTTTATAACGAAATTTCGTTTTAACGAAGTGATTCCTCCGGTCTCTTGGTGTTCGTTATAACGGGATTCGACTGTATATCACATCGTTAAATTTGATTGTCAGTATCATGGCAATAAAAATGTTCATTGACCAGGCTTCCAACACAAAGTACAAATACATGGCCACAACAGGCAAAATGCCCAACAAGGTGGCTGAGAATGTATAGTATTATCCTTTATTTCTTTGGTGACTTCCTCTCTAGTCTGTTGGCTGGCTATCATTATTATAATATTTAAATAAGAAATGGCATAACTGAAATTTAGTATAATTTAAAATTTCCGATATAATTTTATTTTCAATTAAAAAAATCTTATTTTTATTTTAAATTTTATTTAAAAACATTTTATTTTAAGATCAATTTTAAGAAAATTGATATTCGGCCGCCGCATATTCGTCCCATCCCTATATTCATGGACTATTTTCAAAAATATTGATTTCAGATTTCTTATTGTTGTTCATTTTAATAAAAATATGTATTCCCTTTTTTTTTATAGGTAAGTGGAAATTGAAGTACTTCTTGTGCTTGGTCATATGGTATGTAGTAATCACTTTTCAAAATTAGCTTGAGCTGATTGAAAACGACGGTAATGCTGCTGTCGCATGGAGTTTGATTAATACTGTAGTACGTATGTACCATTAGGGGACATTCAAGTGTTACGTAAGCAGATTTTCAGCCATTTTTGACCCCCCCCCCCTTGTCAGCAAAACACTGACCGCCCTCCTCCCCGGCTTTTGAAAATACACTAAAAATGGTATATATATATATACAAATATATATATACATACATTGAGTAAATGTGCTTTGTCTGCCCTCCCCCCTCCCTGGAAAAAGTTGAAATGAAGGCCCTGCCTAGCAAAGATATCGACCAAAATTAATTAATTAATAAAAATTTCTTTTTTAAAGGGCATTTTGACACACAACAAACAAAAATCGATAATTCCTTTTTTTTTTTAATTGTTGCTTTTGGCCCAGGTTTGAAGAGGCTACTACTACTTAACCGTACATGCACACCTCGTGCACATTCCTCTACGCTCTACGGAATTTCTTACGAATGTGGTAAATACGGGAATGAGCGTGTGAGCCTAACATGATGTTTGTTTCGGATTTTTTAATGCTTGTTATGAGTAGCGCTCTGCCATCAGTTTTTCTAACTATGAGTGAAGTGTAATGACCGACTGACCGGATTAATTTTTTTGGTTTTTTGTCGCTGCCTAGTCCGACTGCTTGGCGACTGCGCTTGATTTTTTTCAATTTATGTAAATACAGGGTGCCCCGAAAAATTTGTAAAATATTTAAAATTTAAAAAAAAAAAAGTTTTTGGAAGAATCGGTAGATTTTCGAATGCGGTTTGCGAAAAAAGGGGTTTTTTTCCCCCCAATGAAAGGAAACTTTTTTTTTTCGGTACAGAAATAAAAATTAGTCCAGATTTTCGTGAATAGAGGTCGCTGCAGGGGAAGCAAATTGCTGGAAATATGAAAATCAGGACAAAATTTGACCCACGGGCCATTTGCTGAGCGTGCATGTGTTAAACAGAACCTCCAGTTAGAGTGGACACAACGTAGGTAGCAGCGACAAGTTGGGTATCCTTCGAAATTCCGCATGTACCAATTCGTTAGAAAATTTCGTAGAGGAATGTGTACGAGGTGAACACGTACGGTTAAGTAGTAGTAGTAGTTACACTCGGTGTATGTATACCATTCAAATTTGGAAAAAAATTGAAGCCGTACGAGCTGTTTCGAAGAGATGCGGCTGAAACGATTACGATATCCCCTCAACAGCGGTTGAAGAAAGGCGAGAATCGATGCAAAATAAATATCCTTAATAAATATTACTTTATGACTTTTTCCCATGAGGTAGAAAAAGTCGAGCCATTTTCACAGACTTTTAACTTCTCTAGGTCGTTAAGATGGCGGTTGCACAGCGAAAGAGATTAAAAAAAGCCGGTTGTCGCCCGAGAGCTTCGAGAATATCATACATATTTCAATAAGCATCCTCTCACTCACTACAGTGTATATATATACACATTGCAATTCAAGTTAGTTGTAGAGGAAAAGAAAAAAAAAACGCCCGTATATATAAATATGAAAATTCGCTCATGTTGTATGTGAAAAAGAGAGGGGGTTCCCTCTGTCGCCTCTGTTTTTTTATTCTTCTTTGCTCCCCCTCCTTCTCCTTTTACTTTCTAATAACGTTAAACACCGCTTATTTAGTCATTTCCAGTCGGACCCGTTCCAATTCATAAATCACTAGATGGTCTCTATCTCTTGCCCAACGTCGAATCGGAACGAACCACGGCGACTTCTTTCCATGGGTTTAGTTTAGGGGTTGCAATGTTTTTCGGTAAAAGAAAAAAAAAAAGATTATTATTATTATTGATCGGAAATATAAAGGGGCAGGGGTGGATTTTTTTTTTTCAACTCTTATATTGTCAGGGTTTGAAATGAGTGATTTTCACAAGCTGGTGCTCACTGAAGTAACGGAGAATGCTTGATTTGATGCTCGCGAGTTATATTCATGCGGGGACCCGGGGGCGATCGCCCCTACCAACAGTCAAATCTTAAGGGGGAGGGGAGAATTGATATGTCCCGTAAAATACGGAACGATTCAACGAACTTAAATAATATTTCGCCCCCTTCTCCAATACATCGCCTTGGACCAGCACAAGATAAGTACCAAGATATCAGTCTTTGTTACATTCAATGTTGAATTAGTCTGCCGTGACTTCATTCACACCTGTGATGATGTCGCTGTCTGCCTTTGCTACATTAGAAACTGGATATATCTGGCTTGGCATTATTCGCAGCTGATGGTGTCTGCCCCGGCTACATTCGTAGCTGGAAATGTCTGCCTCGGCTACATTCGTAGCTGGAAATGTCTGCCTCGCCTTCATTCGACGCTGAAGATGTTTGCATCGGCTTCATTCGAGGCTGAAGATGTCTGCCTCGAAGTCTGCTGGAAGTATCTCCTCGGCTTTATTTGCATCTGATGGTGTTTGTCTCGGCTCATGATTGGAATTGGGAGCGAATTCCCCCCCCCCCCCACGAGCCAAAAAAATGGTAAACCTAATTTATCTGTCCCATAAACTACGGGACGATTCAATGAACCTAAACAGTAAATCGTATGTTGAATTTCAGAATGCGCGATTTCAGAATCGAGTAGAACTGCCCACGAAACTAGAATCACGGTTGAACTCTTGCCCAGGGATCCAGAGATCGACCTGCCCTTGAAATCCTCCCGCCCCCGCCTCCCCACCTCACTATACATTGATCATTTTTGTCTCACCACGGTCATTTTCTGCACACGAGGGCTACTGGGATTTTGCGAAATTCGGGAATGTTCAGTCTGGGAAATCTCCAAATTTTTTAACGTTCATGGCACCACTTTTTTGATTTCGAGGCATTTTGAAGACACCGAAAATTAATGTTTTCGATAAGTCGAATGGGGGGGGGGGTGAGATCTTTTTCCCTGATTACTCTTTATTCAGTTTTCACCATTCCCTTCCTGCAAAAATATTCAGACAACAATATTTTTTGGCAATATTCTTCCGGCAAGGGAACCAATCGACAAAAATCAACCAATGAGAAAGCAGAATACAAATCAAAAGGAAAAGGGAGTTCCTTCCCATGTACATTACCTCAGATATTATCATTATTACTTATATACTCAAAAATTATTATTTAATCATATATAATCGCATATTCATTTGTATATACTATTTAACCAGGATTCTTTACCATTACACAAAAGGACACAGTCTTTAATGAACTCAGTTGACAAACAAAGGGAAATAACTTTCAACAAAACACTTAGAATTCTATATATCCATTTTAAAAAATTATTAATAATGGATATATAGCCATGCTTGTTTGTCATTTGCTTTTGCAACCCAAGATGGAGAAGATAGGGGAAACCCAGCGCTTCTCACATTACGGTTCATGGTAATAACAGCAAATTTCTAAACTTTCCCGTTACTTGCTCTTGTAAAGATTTTCATTGTGATGTTGACATTGGTGGATGAAACACTATTGGTGAAGTTGTTTTATCTCAATCACGAAGTGCCGGCCGAAGATTCACGAACGTTTCGGACACACAAAAAAGTATTGAAAATCCAACCACTGGTGACATAACAATCGACAAAAAAAAATTTCACCAAAAAAATCCCCATTCGTTAGGATTACTTTTTTTTTTTTTGCAAAACTCATTCAAATACACTGATTCCTTCAATTTTTATGAATTTTCAAATTGTTTACAAATTTATGGGAGAACCACCATCTATCTATCTATCACATCTATCTCTGTATTAAATACAACAATGGTTTACTCCGATTTTTTGAAATTTTTCTTTTATTTATTCATTTGTTTTTTCCCGTGACAGTGACGTCTTGATGATTCGGCAACACTTCTTGTAGGTTTGTAATGATAATAATATAACAAAACTTTTTTTTTTTTTAACCAGTGTATCTGGCCCTCCGATAAGATAAATAAGCTCGTGTTTTTGAACAATTTCCATGGAAAAAAATTCACATTTGATTGACACAATCTTATCAGTTTGATCACGACATTTTAAACAGGCAACGGGAGGACATCATTCGTCGAAAATTAGACGATATCGAAATTGACAGCTGGGAACTGCACTCACTAAAAGACAAAAACCGCGTTCGAGCACTTGATTATTTCGCAATCGAAGAGTTGAAATAATCTGTTGATCACATTTACATTGGTGAAAGCAGTGGCGGTGTCGGCGACATGGCGTCGCTTTAAATTCCTCCTTTTGTAAACGAGCGCTCGATCATTCTGAAAAAAAAAAAGAAGGTATATTTAACATTAACAACATCAAAATCCGCCTTCAAAAGTCCAAGGCGATGATATTTTTTGTTGTTGTTGTTCCACCCACTTGTAAAGTGGCGATTAATCGCTGTCCTATTTATTCGAACATATCTATCTCGTTTGTTTTTTGTGTTCGTCCATAATAACTCTGAAGGTCGTAGAGGAGCCGCTGTGTCCTAGCCCTTGGACTGTCTAGCAAAACCGTGGTCGTGCCCTCATTCATTTGCATTTATTTTTCTTTTTTTTTTAAAGACTTTCTGTCCTTATTATTATTCTTATTTACCTGATCAGCATAATTCAGGAAAAGAAAAAAAAATTCATAGCATTCGTATAGAGTGAGGAAAGAGTGTCATTATAACAGACTTGACGACTGCAAATTTCTCGAAGTGATTGAGAGTGGATTTTTGAGTCATCGTTTCGAAGATACCTGGAATGTTTTCACATATGTGGCGCACATACTTGCCAACTACTACGAAATTTCCGTAGCTTCTGCAGATTTGGAAAATACGGAACTGCTTCGAATCGTGAAAAAGTATGATAGTCTGTATTTTTTTTATAAAAACTTCTTTTGTTCAAGTATTTCTTTGAATTCCATTATCATATCGAGTACAAAATGACATCGCGTAAAGACGGCATCTCCAAAGCAGGGCCGTCCTAAGAGCATCATGGGCCCCCGGGCCATGTGGTTTTTCCTGAGGCCCTACCAGGTAAATTCTTTGGTAGAAAATTTCAACCAAATCTCATTTTTGTGAGGCCTCCTCTTCTCTTGAGGCTCCCGGGCCGTGCGTTAAGACGGCACTGCTCCAAAGAATAAATGTCAAACAAACCCATAACATATCAAGCAATTGACATAAAGCGGTGCTGTTTGCACTAAGGTTACCTATCATGGCCTAGAGTTCTTTTTGATATATATATATAAATGCACATTATGAAAATTTAATTTTTGTCGATATAACCGCTATAGCTAGGCCTTGCACATGGTATGTACTTGCAACTTTCTGCATCTATTTTACATATTTTTATATTGACTGCAACTTTACTTTTATCTTCAACTTGACAAAAACATTCGTTTTGGCTTTTCTCTTTTGATTTTTGAATTCAATGGTGCTACAGCAGAACGTCGGGGGATCGAGCATCTATTCAGGTTATGGAGGCCAAGACTTTGGCTATGACTTTTTCATTTTTGAATTCTTCGATTACTAATTTCTTTTTCAAATTTTCAATGTTCATATTTTTTATTTTCTCTTTCCAGTTCACATAATTAATTGGTTTTCAGTTTTTCATACACAAAAAATGGAACTTTTACAATATATATATTCTTGTATATATATAAATGAGATTTTCTGTGTGTCTGCCTGTGGAAATGTTCTCTATACCAATGTACGATTTCTTTGCCAGCTTCTGTATGTGCACCGAACAGATTCCAACTTGGGGCAAATACCCGGTAGGGTCAAAAATCTGTCCAGCAACAATGACTTTTGGAATGTCTACTTTTGTTATACCTAAGTTCCCAAATAATGGTTTGTAACTTTTCAATGCTGTAGATGAAGAAAACCTGGGCAGTTTCAGTTATTACTTATAGTAGGATATCCAATGTCAGATTCACAATCCCCCCCCCCCCCGAAAAATGTTTTTTTTTTCAGGATTTTCGGGAATTTTTTTTTCAGGGGGGCGGGGTGTCCGGCGATGAAAATTAATTGCCACTACGGAGAGACCTGGTGGTTCCAAGGTTAGCATGTATGGTGGTGCACATTAAGACACATTTATTACACGTGATCGTACGTATAGGCCTACTTCGTACATATTACTCTGCAGAATTTCTAACGAATCGAAACATGCCGGTGGGGTGTGCTCTGCGAGAGTGTAATTGTGGCCCTAACGTATTTATGTTGTGAGAGTTGTGTTTGTTTCGTGTTCTGCTTTTGCTGCCATCTGCCTCCCATATTTTGAGAGGAAGATTGTTAGTGCTTGAATTTCCATGTTATGTAAGTATCATATTGTAGGTTTTTTGCCTTTACCGAGCCCAACTCGGGTTGATATCTTACGTCATGGGCAATTTTATTACCGAGTGAGTTGATCCGGAAGTGCAAGTACGTGCACCTAACAGTCTGAGTGCGTATCTAGTGTTGTGTCTGATTTTTTTTTCAGTGCTGCCATCTATATCTCAGAAGTGAATATTTGTACCGTTTGTAGGCCTGTTGCTCTGTGTGGCGAGACTTTTTCCTAACGGGGAGATCAGCTCACATTCGCGCCTAGAAGTTGGGAACTACCGAAAAACAAATTTCATCATACATCCACCTCGTACACATTCCTCAGCGGAATTTCTGACGATTTGGTACGTGCCGGAATGTGAATTCTGAGTGTTATGTATAGCCCTTATGTATTTATATTGCCAGAGTTGTTATCATTTCGTGTTCTGTTGGTGCCGCGGTCTGTCTTCCATATGTTGAGGTAAAGATGGTAAATTCTTAAATTGTTTTGATCTTTGATTCCTCATGATTTTGAGACCTTGAATTACTGATGAAAATTCAGAATCAATAAAAGAAATAATTTCAGAATGAAAGAAATAATTTCAGAATGAAAGAAATAATTTCAAAATGAAAGAAATAATTTCAGAATTAAAGAAGGCCAACAATCTTTTCAGACTGCCCATGTCTGATTCGGGGCTCCATTGAATCATCCCTTCAAGACGCCAAACTATCGAATTATAGAGACAATATAAAATTCTCAGGCACAAAATATTTCCGCCTATTTTTGGTTCAAAATTGCCAATTCGGTATGACTCTTCAATTCTCTGAACTGCATCGGGATTTAGGTGATTGTTAATTATCCCCCTGTTAATATATTATTACGGATGCTTTTGGTTCAAGAATCTTTTATGAAAGAAAACCCCCCATTTTTCTGTCTCTCTCTCTCTTTTTTCAACTTCTTTCCCATCAGTTTTTTTCACGGATTCAAAGAGAGTTTTTACCTCTTCCTCCTTTTTCTTTTTTTTTTTTTTTTTTTCTTTCCGTGAATGCACTTGACTTTGCATGAAAATGGCGAAAATTGAGGGTTAACAGGATGATGACAGATCATGTGAAAAGAAGAGCTTTATTTTATTTTTTGCTATCCGCTGATAGTTAGCTGAGGACAAAGGGCTTACGGCTCATAACGTGCAATTATGATTTCTCATAGGAGGCGCTACGTATTATACGGATTTCTTACCCTGGCTCTTTTGTAAACCTTCAATATATATATTCGGGGGGGGGGGATTTTTTTTCTCTTTTCTGTCTGATGGTCGTCTCTGGTAGAAGATTGAATTCCCCTAAAAGAGGAATTTTTGTAGGATTTAAAAAAAAAAAAAGTGTTATGCAAACCATGCAAATCAAGATAGTGGTCGTTCCGTAATAGGATTAGATAGCCATTGGAAAATTTTTCTTATTTATATAATTCCGTTTTCCTTATTCATGTCGTTTTTTTTTTAAAAGAAAGGCTGTCTTGGGGCATGGGACTCCTCGGGCACGGTCATGGGAGTCCCACATCCTAGAGCAGGGGGGAAGAAGTGCAGTCATATCACACTTGATTCCCCTTCATATCACTCTAGCTGGGATCTTTTGCGGAGCCCCCTGTCACACTTTTCACAGACCCTTCTATAGTTAATTTATTGCATGAAAGAGCAAAAAATGATGAGAATTGCAACCAGGGATAGAGCCCTGTCAGCCCTCGCCCTTGTGGGGGCCATGGCCGGAAGGGGCACGCTGAGGTGCATGGGGCAGTGCATCGCGATTCCTAGGAGGGATTGGATTTTGGATTCATTGGCGCAAGGACCAATTTGGTCAAACCGCGCCAAAACAAATGACCATAAAAATAAGAAAACTGTCCGATTCCAAGGAGGGGTGTCTCACCAGCCTTTTTCATGAGAGCATTGCGGTCAGCTGGTGATTTTGCGCTGCGTGCCTGTTCGGTACTTAGTGAAGCGGTTCTTTGTAAGACCGGGATTACATAATAGAAGTTTGACAAAAGATCTTTTACAAAACTTGAAAAAAAAACAACAACAACCAATATGCCTATTGGTTACGAATGTAACCGATACGTTTATTGATTTCAGTTTCCAAGTTTTATAAAAGAACTTTTTTGAGAAAATTTTATAGTGTAAAATCCTGGCCGTAGACTATTATGTGGAGCCGCAGTTACAAGAGTTTCAGGGCCACTGAAATGCGGGGGGGGGGGGTCATGATTTTGAGATCTAGTACTATGTTTACGAGTGTAAGAACAGGGTGTCCCATAAATTCGTTGATATGTAGTTTTCACAAAAATTTTGTCGACAGAGGGTGCTGCACGAAAGCAAATCAGAGTCTTACAAAATGCTGAGGGTACGATTAACAGCTTATTTCTGAATTTTTCTGTCACTGGCACAAACATAAGGTTTTCATTGCGATGTTGACATTGGTGGATAAAGCTGGGGAAACACTATGTCGCCAGAACATTACTTAGCCCGGAAGATGTGCGCCATTTCTCAAGCGAAGTTTAATTCAGGTTCTTTGAAACTTATTTATCACATCGCTCTCCCCCATTCCTAATTCGTAGAAATTTTTTCTCCCAACCCCTCCCACTGCTAGGACAAATAATAGAATTCCACGCTGTATCTACAGCTTCTAAATCCCCCCCTCCCCAAAAGTAACTATTTCTATTCACTTTGGGAAACGCTGGTTTAATAAAAATTGGAGACAAAAACGTGCACACATTTTACGGAGTTGGCTTGGTGATATTCTTCTCCCTTTCCCCCTCCCCCTCCGAAGTAGGATCTCTTTAACTCGTGTTTTGTAGCCAGTTGTGGTAGCCCCGAACCAATTTTATATTTATATATACGTATATATTTCGTGTTTGGCCTCGGGGCTGTCCCCATGGCCATTCTTTGATTGTGGTCGTTGTCTGCAAAAGATGTCGTTCCTTTCGTGCACAGCCGGTTTGACTAGTGGACGGGGAAGCAAGCTGTTTTCGAAGTCAGAGAGAAAGAGGGAGAGAGTCTTCACCAGCTATTACAGTTGAAGGGACGTGAGAAATATCGAGATGTTCTGGACAATATAATATGAGAAAGTTAGAAGTGGGGGGAGGGGGGAATAAATTGAATATCAATGAATAGTTGATACTTGGAAAACGCTCCAACTTTACCTAGCTATCTCTATGAAGTCTCCATATCCTTATTTCTTCAACCATAACTTTCTGAAAGTGTCATTATAGTTTCCAGAGCATAACCCTGATCATAATACGAATCTTGAAAAAAAAAAAAATTCTATATTTATTCTTTTTTACCTTAATGTTATCATTAAAATAACTAAACAGTGTAGTCACTAAAACCATATCGGTTGCTTAGAGCTTCCAATAAGCTACCAAAAATAGAAGTCCCCAAATTGTATGATCCGTCTTGTGACACCTTTCAATGCAGTCATCGAAATCTTCAACATCTTGCTCTCGAGCACCAAGGGGCTCACGGAAGCATCCAAGAGTGCTCGATCCTTAGGCCTGATTTCGCACTCGCGAAGTATTGATCCCCTCGTGATGTATACATCTCTCTCTCTCTCTCTCTCTCTCTCTCTCTCTCTCAACTACCCTATTGAACGGCTCGTTCGAGTTGCATGTACTATGATTTTAGTCAGATAATTTGTCATATGAGTGTTTTTATCATAGGCATAGATTCAGATAACCAATATTTTTCCAGTGGCAATCACCGTTTATTCAAGTATCATAAGAGCACCAATATTGCAGATCTGGTGCATGCTTGAAAACCAAGACCTGCAATAATTTAAATTCTTGAATGGAACGTTTTAATCGAGGTGTCATCAATCGACTCCTGGCAAGCATCTAGTTAAAGATGGTGCTCGCCACGTTCCCTCACAACTCTTAGCAAGGCTCCTAGGCTGGGATATTTTGTAGGCGCCAAAGCCACACTTGGGTCCTTCTGTAGTGAATTTAGAGTGTAAAAAAAATGTTGAGGATTGCCCCGGCATCCCGGTCTACAGCCCTGTCAGCCTCACCTTAAGGGCAGGGGGCTGGCATAGTGCTCACTATTCGAAAAGTTTGAAGACCTCTTACTTAGATCAAAATGAAAATTCTCTGACTTCTATAATGAAATCATTCGTTGTGGGAAATTACTTCGTGGACTTGATAAGGAGAATATTCATATAGAAAAGTAGGTAAACTTTGCCCAAGAATATTAAGAAGTCACCAAAGACTAAGGCAAATACACGAAAATTACAAAAACTCCTATTGCATTTCTACACACAGTGTAGTTTCACACTCTACACACGGAGTATTGTTGATATAAAGTCCATTCATTCAGATACTGAACAAGAACCTTCACGTCATGCAGCCTCCCCCCCCCCCCCCAGAGAATTTTTTAATCTTGGTCGTCCGGGCTCTGGAGCAGGAAGACCGCCGAGTTTAGTCTTAATGGAATAAAAATTACATGGAAGAGAGGATGTCAAAATGGATACTCGCCCCGAGTGACCAGAGAAAACTTTTAATTCTAGTCGTGTCCCTTCCTGTCAGCCTCCTTCATATAGAGACAATGCCATATTCAGTTAACTTCCAATTTAAACAGACCAGAATTGAACGTTTTCGTCGTCGCCTAGCCCTTGAAGGCTGTCTAGCCACTTACAGATCACCAGGGGTGATATGCGAAGGGAAATGACAAGTTTGTGCATGTGAGTGAGTTGTGTGGTGTATGTGTAGAGAATGAGAAGAGCCAAGAGAGGATGGCTTACAAATCTTGGAAAAATGTGTGCTCATCGAGATATAACACTGAACAACGAAGCCGAAAGAATTATGTCATAAAAGGGAAAAAAAAGCAGCTGATGTTATGCTGCTGCTACCCAAAAACCCCAAACATAATAAAATGTTACTCAAACGAGAGACACTAATCAGATATCTAATCAATACAGGATTAGTTCATACCGAAATTTGGTGTAAGCAAGTTCAGTCGGTACCACAGATACTGTAGGACTGGCGTCTCAGTCATATAACTATATTCAAGAACGTCAGAGAAAAAGTTATAAGACATCATACACACTATTTCTGTATTGTAATTACAATATCACGTGAACTTCATACACTTGTTCGTGCTAGAGTGAAAAATAACAATATTACAGAGATTCAAATGTATTAAATCCATACTTATTCATACATTGATTATTTTTTCTGTAAAAGAAAGGCGACCACTGAAAAGGGGTTCTGCTGTACTTGCATTCGCATAATACTAATGTGCAGGGTGTCCCGTGAAATTCATAAATAGTTAAAACATTTATAAGAATTGAAGGAATTGGAAATTTGTGTGTGAATGTGGTTTTCAAAAAAATTATTCTCCCAAAAAAGTTAGTGTTTTTTTAAAGTACAGAAAAAATTAGTTCAAATTTTCGTCGATAGAGTCATGAAATCGAATCACTTCACATATGCAAAATCAGTCCTATAAAACGCAGGGTGTACGATTAACAGCTCATTTCCGAATTTTCCTGTTACTAACGCTTACATAAGGTTTCAACTGTGATGTTGACATTGGTGAATAAAGTACTGTTGGTGATGTTGTTCTACCTCAGCCACGAATTGCCGGCTGAAGCTTCGCGTGCGTTTCAGACACGCGAGAGATTTAAGAAAGGTTCAGGTATAATCACTGCGTTCAAACATTCGTGCAGCCCCATGTCCACTGGCGTACGCAAGGTGGGGATTCAAATCCCCCTCTCAAGCCTAGATTATAGTGTTATTTTGCAGGAAAAAACGCAACCTCCCTTTAGAAAATTCTGCGTACGCGTACGCCCATGTCCATCGACAAAAATTTGAAACAATTTTTTTTTCTGTATCAAAAAAAATCCTTCTTCGCGAAAATAACTTTTTCGCAAACAGCATTCGAATGCACCAATTCCTTCAATTTTTATGAATTCTTTGAACTATTTACGAATTCATGGAATACCCCCTCCCTCACCTCTTTTAAAAATATTTATCAGAAATCCTCTAATATTTTTGACACATACCGAAATAATCATTTCGTCACATCTAACAAGTACTTTCATCGGCCTTTTTATTTTAACCGTGAGAAAAGATACTGCCATCATTCAGTAACAGTACTTTGATGTCCATATCTTACGATAATTTCCAGCCGCAGATAATTATCGTAGATTATCACAGTGTTGGCTGCTCAAGAGCAATTTTGTTGGTTTTTCTTCTTTATTTATTACTTTATTTTATCATCATTATTTTCTATTTTTTCGCACCCGCGCATCACCGCCATCATGTGCCTACCTCAATGTTGACTCCGACCGGTGGAGGTGCATGTACGTGGCGTGCGTGTGTGTGTGTGCAACAGTTTGTGCAAGCCACGCATCTTTTTACATTGGCTTGTCACGAAAACTCGTTTATCGGGATGATGTCGGTGGTTGGGGGGGGGGGGAAGAAGGATGATGATGTTGCTACCTTTTGCAGCACGTTATCTGGGGCTCTTTTTTTTCTGGCTGCCCCCCCCCCCAGCCCCTGCCTAACGACATCATTTAATGAGGAGAGATGTTGATCTCCATTTGGAAGGCGGGAGTGGGGGGGGGGAGGGCATAAACAGCCTTAGGCCGAATCAGACAGAAGTCTTTCCGAAGTTACCGAAGAGATGTGATGACGACGCTTCTTTCTTCTTCTTCTTCTTCCTCCTAATGACGCCACTGCATTGATAGAGAGAGCAATACTGTGTCGTAATCCCGCCCTTGACATCCGCCAATCATATAAAAACGAGATATCATTGGATGTGGAGATTGTTTACGTGGGGCGGGCTCTCTGATTCCTCATCTTCTTTATGATGATGCCCCGCCCAGTTTTCATTAAAATCCCTTTCTTTCTCCACCCCCTTCTCCCCCTAGTCTTTGAATGAAGAAGCCACGCCTGTGAGCGCTGATAAAAACGATTGTTTCTTTCATTGTCTTTACTTTAGGAATGAATGAAAAAGAGAAAAGGAAACTTTCACTGATTCGTATACACGCATACAATTACAGCTGCCGAAGCAGAAAGAAATATGTAACTATTTTTCATCTTGTTTAGGAGGGGGGAGGGATTGCAAATCATTTCCATCCAAATTTCACTCCGCCTCCTCCCTTCCCCCTCCGTAAATTACACTATGACACTTACAACAGAGGAACACTCAAGAAATATGGGAAGGGTGTGATTCTAAAAGGAATCGACAAAATTATTTCAAAATGACGTGAACTTATGAAAATATCTTGATTCTTGTGATTTTGTACGATATTATTTTTTTCGTTGTTATCCTCTCAGTAAAATTTCGCTGAAAACCTTCATTATACATGTATCGTTCGAAATTATTGTTATCGAAAATTTTCCTTTAAAAATTATTGGAAACCCCAATCAAGTCAGCCTACCACTGAGTAGCCCTCGCGACGAATCGTTTGGGTGAAACAATGTGTCGATTGCCCTCACCTAATGTCAAAAAAGACAACTTGTTTACCCTCACACCCGATTTCTTAGCACTGCAGGTCTGACGGCAGGCGAATTCCGTTCACGCCTCTTTTCCTCAAAAATCAACCAAGTAGAAATTAGGGCTTCCCCTCGTCTTTCTGAAATTTCCCGATCTTGAAACATATAGGGAAAAAAATGCTTGCTTGATAAAAAATCCCTAAGCATGTCGAGCAATAGATTTGTTCACTCCTGGTTCCGTGCACTCAAAACAGGAAAAATAAGCACACAACACGAAATACATTTTTGTAAAGGCATCAAGTTTTTTAATGTTATTTCAATTGGTCATGCTCATTAATCTCAGACGAAGCATCGTATTAACCGATATTTTACTGTATCCGGTCATTTTATAAGTGGGCATGGCTTATCAAAATAATCACGTATTCTGTAAATTATTAAGAAATTTATTTCTAGGATAAAAAAAAAACCAATAGAAATTTCGAAAATATGATCACAATTCTAACATTTGATTTTAGAAAACAACATTTACAGTCAAAGATAGATGACGCTTAAAACGAAACTAATTTATCTTGGCACGCTCAATTATCTGAATCTACTGTATATTGTCCGTTCAAGGGCCGTCTTGAAACGTTATTAACCGATATTTTTGTATATCCGATTTTGTTGAAAGTGGGATTACAGTTGAAAAGATAGGGTATTAAAAATAATATTTTTTTCAGAGAAAAAATAAAAAAATATGATTCAAATATATACACATAAAATCTAAATATATATCATTAATTAACGATAGGTGACACTAGTGATATCGAAACTAATTTTGATTAAAACGCGTAACAACCGAAACCCAAACTGATTTGAAAAGTGAACGTATACTAGAATGATGATTGAAAACTTATTTTAACCGATATTTGGCTGTATCGAATCGCTGTATAATTGAGCTCAGTTGCACTAAATTTTACCGAAACTTAACTGCTTTAACTTAATAACTTAAAGCATGAATTTCTCCAAAATAAGAGATAAACATAACGCTAAGATATGCATCGATTCAGAAATTAGTATTCTCGTTCAACAGCAGATGACGCTAATACACTGGTATGGAAAATTAAGAGAATTTTCACTTTTGGTCGATTATTTCCAGAGAGAGAACTTCAAGGCAAATTGAAATGAAATTTGGTATGTACGTAGGTTGATATATATAATAGAAATAAAATATGCATATAGAAGTTGTTATACCATATGCATGATCCTGCTTAGACGCATCAGTGCTGTACGGTATAACACAGAGATTACAATATCAAACAAAAAAATGTGCTAATGGGGTAATGCATGTTATTAAAAAAAATGTTCACACTATCCGTTGTCCGAAATATAGTTCTTCAATTCCTCGCTGATGTATTTTATAAAAATCCAGGGGCCTCGACTTTGAATCTTGGGGAAAAAGTAGTGGTTTGGGGATCTCTACGACTAGTGGCAAAGCATGGGTGGAGATGCCCCCCAGCGTCAAAGGTGGAGTCGTCTGATCTAATGTATACATGAATTGGCGGCGGCATCATCATCATCATCATCGTCGCCCCCAGACTTTCAAGTCTATATTCGGCTATGTGGCAGAGACTCTTGATCAGCTAGTGAAAATATATATACAGTTGGCCTCGCTTAATCGGATACCCGCAAACCGATGAAATCCTCGGGAACCAAAATTTCTCCCACAGAGACAATGTCAAAGTTCCCCGCTTAATCAATAAGTTCAGCAACTTTTCCCTGCTGAAAATCGAATGTTACGATTCACACTCCAATATTCTCAATGAGATTCTCAATGAAAAGTAAAAATTTAAGGTATTGTGTGATCGCGCGTTGTATAATTGAATATAATTTTAATTTTTTGAGATGTTTGATTTATTCCAGAAGCTTCATTAATATTGATATTTCAGCAGTTTTAATATACAGTCTACACTAACGGTGATAAAGAGCAATTGAATTGCTCCCCGTTAATCGAATACCTCGCTTAATCTGATATTGTGTGCTGGAACCGTTGAATACGTTAACGGGGGCTGACTGTAATTTAAAATTTAAGGGCTCTGACATGCGAAAATCAGACCCAGCTACTTGATCTCCAAGAAATGAAACCGACTTAGTTAACCAATCCAGTTAATTCAAAGCAGGGAATAAAAAAACAAATCCAAAAGCAATAAAATCGTTCTCAGCTCATCTAATTAAGATTACGCTCAGAACCATGTTTCTTTGATCGATTGCGCTGGAGTTCAAACTCCCTCTCCCCCCCCCCCCCTACGGATTCTCGATATTCCGTTTTTCCCACAATGCATTTTTCTCATGATGAAATTATGAAAGAAAAACAAAAACAAATTCACACCACGTGCATTTAAAGAGCTGAAGGAAAAGTGGGGGAAAGGTACAAATATTACGTTTATGGGGGAAGTAAAAAACTGGCAATGAACCAATTAGAAAGTCAATCATATGCGATCAGTCGCGTTTGATTGATTATTTGCACTCGATCAAATCGAGACAGCGCATATAGATATACCCCTCCTGGCTATATACCTAGTATGTATTAAGGTTTTTTTTTTAGGGAAACGAACAGTTGAGATGCTTAGAGCATATATTTAGTGAAAAAAAAAAGAGAGAAGGGGTTTTTTTTTACAAGTGTAATCGTAAAAATGCCTAACACTTGGATGGTTGTCGAACCCATGGTAAGATGATGGATGCCGTTTTCGATGTTTGTTCCTTAAATTAGATTTCACGAGTGCGATTCCTCTTCGATCCGTGTTCAATTAGAACATGTCTTTTTTTTTTTTTAAATAGTTATTGGTTAGGATCGAATATTCCTTGTGAGAAGAGAATTTTGTTTTTGCTGATGGCAAGTATCGCAGGTGCATGTAACGCGTGTCAGTCATGCGTTTTATATGCGAATTAGCATGCCAACAGGATTAGGTATATTTCACTAATAGTTTTGATTTTCTCTCTCTCTCTCTCTTGCTCAAATTAAATTGGTTCTTCGAAGAAGGAAGAGATTTTTATTATAATTAAAAATCATTGATTATAAAATTTTTTTCCCCCTTCTCGATAATTGATTTTATAGAAGAGGTTCCAGCATTGTAATTGGTCATCCTCGAATATCCTGGAAAATACAGTTTTTGCAACAATTATTGCCTTATCACAGACACTTTCAATCCACGGCCCGCAGGCCAAATGTGGCCCCCTCGAAGCGTTTTTGCCGTGGTCAACCGACCATTCTGATAAAGTGGCTATTTTATACATTGAAAGATGATTACAGTAGATTATATAAAAACAAATGTCGTGCATGAAATCCTGCTGGCCACAGAGAGTTCATTACTGTATTTAGAACAGTCAGATGATTTCTCGATCCAATAGTAATGCTTTGTATTTTGGTACATTAAAAGTGCTGTCGAATTCAGTGGCCAGAATTAATGAAAAAGAAATAATTAATTTAAAATATTTCAGAATTGATGAATGAAATTATTTCAGAGTCAATAAAAAATCAAAATATAATGAAAGTAATAATCCAGAGTAGATAAGTCTTTAATAATTTTGGGGTTTCTCCCGTTTAACACAGTGGGTTTATGTCGTGGTTGCTCGCGGACTTCACAGAAAGTTTTAATTTGACCCGCAATGTTTGTTAGGTCAAGATCCCTTCCTCTGCCTTAGCCCATTCAACCCATGCTCAACTCATGATCCGTAGGTCAAATGCAGCCCACGGACTCATCTCAATCAGCCCGCGACCTCATATATTTTTCTTTTTTCTTTAATGAGCTAAATCATTTTGTTCATGTTAATATGATTTGGCCTCTATTTTTTTTATGTGTGGTGTTGATTGAACAGTTATCAATATCTCATCTTACAACAATGCTTTACAACAGCATATTCTTTTGTATAACGAAATGATAGAAAGCCACAGCGGTGAAATTTCGCCTTCTGCTTGCATCTCCTTCACTTTTTGTGCACTGATGTGCATTAACTGGCTTCAGCTCAGAGAGTAACTAAACTTTAAAGCACGAAGATAACCGAATCTTCAAAATCACCCAGGTAATTTTTTTAGCACGTACTGTGCATGGGAAGGTGCGTGAAAATTTTGGAAGCACGGGAATCCTCTTCTTAAGTTAAAAACACCCTGTCTTAGTTACATCACAGGATATTCACACATTCCCATCAACGTGGGAAAATCAGGGAAATGAAAAATGGTCAGGAAAAGTCAGGGACAATGTAAAATATTTGGCAAAAATCCAGGAAATGCAAATATTTGATAAAATTCAGGGGGAAAAACTGAATATCGAAAAACATTTGGAAGGGAAAAAATTTTAATTATTTTTCTTTCTTCATGAATTTTGGTTAAGAAAAGTCAAGGAAATTTTGTGGTTTTAGTCAGGGAATTTTTTTAGATTTGGTCAGGAATAGTCTGGGAAATTATCTAGTTTTAGTCAGGGAAAGTTTTTAGGTCTGCACGGGGGAAAGTTAGTAAAATGATTAAGTAGTGCTGTGAACTCTGCATTACTGTACATTACTGTATATATCGTCCGTCCCCCCTCACTCCAGAATGTGCTTTTCGCTTCTTTTTTTCATCAGCTGGTTGGATACCTTATTTTGCTAAGTTTTGCATGAAACGCGAACGCGTATCCCCTATTGAAAGATGTTAAAGAAACATTTTAGGAAAATAACTTCCATATAGCAACATGGGTAGAGTAAACATTCAAACGTCATTTCCCATGTTCTCACCCCCCCCTCCCCCGTTCATGGTTCTCGCGTGATTGAGGGGACGATATTTTCTCAAAAATAACTTCTCTGCACTCGACTTTAATCGTCAAAATTTTTGCTCCCAATACTATTATTCTTATGCAAAACGTGACAGAATTTTTCTTTGTTGTCTGCTCTTCGTTGAAAATATCTGACGCGTCGGCGACGACTGCTTTTGACCGTTTTATTAGCGAGAGAAAAACGTATATCCCCCACATTTCTTGACATTCGCAAATTTTTGCCACTTTTTCTCCGAACTGTTAAAAGAACATTTCCATCACATTAAAAAAAAAAAAGTAAATAAATAAAATAAGAAAAAGAACAAATTTTATTTCTCAGTCTGGCGGATTGCGATTTAGTGCTCATACGTGCTCGGATCGGAGGGAGCCATATTTTCACGTGGATTTGTAGTTTTTATTTTTATTTTATTATATATATAAGGAACACGGCAAATAATTTCCCACGAGTGGCAATTACTTTATCAACACGGAGATAGAAGAAGCTGTTCGTCGCGCCCTTGAAGGCGACAGCGACAACAAATCGTCACTTGGTGGATCTCGTTGAACTTCATTTCACGTCTTTTTTTTTTTCTCCTCTCTCTCTCTCTCTCACTCTCACTAATATTATCAACGGTATATATCTCGAGGATTGGTAGCGTGATTTTTCAACGTATACAAAATATCTTATCCGTCCTTATCGTTGCACCTTTTTAGTAGGGAAGTAGCTCTCGGCGCAGCAGATGTAACGTGTCATCGGGCTCTGGCTCTTCTCTGTGGACAAAAAATTACGTACATCTCTTTCTACAGGCCCATCACCGTACTTTACAAACCACGAGTTAAAACCCACGACATTGAAAAGAAATGTGTCTTTTGTTTTTTTAAATTCCCGCGGTATTTCTTTCTCCATCCGTGATATGTATTGGTGGGAAATTTTCACTTTTTCTCCCGTTCTTACCTTAGATTGATTGTCGATGTCGAATAGTCATCGTGTTGAAATCGCGTATCTCAAAGGGGTTTTCAAAGTTGACACCCTATGGATTGGCTTAGAATGGGTGGAGAGTGATACAATATCTTTCCTTTTTTTGAGATGGGAGTGACGGGATTTATAAGTTTGGACAACTCTGAAATCGATCACATTGACATTGAATATGTCATCAAGAAAATTTCAGGGAGGAGAGAGAATCAGGAGGTGAGAATCACAAATCTTGACAAGTTTCCAACTCCGCGCTTCAAGTACCAAAGATTTGTTTTTTATTTCGTACGCTTGCTTCTTTTAATTCCCCCCACCAAGCTCACAACTTTGTTTTTTCTAATTTCTCCCAAGCGTACGCAATAATGAATTTTTTTCTAATTTCCCCCACGCTCGCAATAATTATTTTTTTAATTTTCCAAGCTTCCAATATTATTTTCTTTTAATTTTCCCCCGTGCTCGGAACAATGATTTTCTTTTAGTTTCTCACGTTTACAAAATGTTTTTCTTATGGAAAACGATCAGGGAAACTTTAAATATTTTGCAAAAGTCTGGAATATGCAAATACAGTGAAATCTCGACAAGAGAGTATTCTGAAGACCAAAAAAAAAAAAAATATCGCTTTAGAGAGATTATCGTTATATCGAGAGGCAGCAGTTTGACATCAAAGTATAGGCATTTCCAAACAAGACTTTAAAAAGTATCGTTGTAGAGGAATTTATCGTTATATCGAGTATCGTTGTAGCGAGGTTTCACTGCGTTTGATAAAAGTCAAGGAAACGTTCTGTGAAGGGAAAAACTAAAACTCGAAAAACATTCGGAAGGTTAAGATTTCGAATTATATTTCTTTCATTCAGGACTTTTTGGTTCTGGGAAAATCGGGAAGTTTTTGAGTTTTCATCAGGGAAATGATCAATGAGATTGTGGTAGGAACCCTGCATTGGGGAAGGGGGTGAGCTCTCATTACTAACTTCGTTAATCAGCGAATTTATATACTTTTTTCTTTAATTTGAGGCTCCAATACTATGGGTCCTTTAGCTTTTCTACTTCATTTCAAAGAATCCTGTTGCATGAGAGAGAAAGAGAGGTATTTGAGTTTGGTGTGTGTGTGTGGTTCACAGAATCTCCTTCAAGTGTGATCAAAAAGACACCCCCCCCCCCTTTTTTTTTTACTTCCCAGGGAACCATAGAATCTCGGAAACCAGACGGAACCCGCTTGATACATTTGTACAAAGTTTATACAAAAAATATTTACCAAAAATCAATCAATAGGACTGCATGGAACGAATATCTCCGATCATACTTACCGGAAACTCGCTTTATAAAAAGCGTTTTGCCCATTGTATGAAATGGAAGCCGACGACAGAACGGCGCTCACTGGAATGCGTAGCCTACACCTGAGAGGGGAAAAATATGAAGAAAAAGGAATGAAAAAGTAGTTTCCAGGGCAAAAGTAACAATAATATACTATATATGTATACACGTATAAGAAGAAAAATGGTGGTTTCAAACCTCCTCCTGTGCGAATGATTTCTCCTTACCTCTGGTAGAAAGGGCATTGGGAAAAGGGCCCTCCGAGCCCCCCGATGCCCCGCAGTGTCTTCCCAAGAGACAAGGTACGACTTCAATCACAACGTCCTCCAACAACACTGTTTTCGATTGCACGTACATACTGTATATATTTTTTTATTGTTATTATTTCCTCAGGGTTACCTTCTCTGTAAATTTTTTTTTTTATTCATTGTCTCACCATCATCATCATCCCCCGTAACGTCCCCTCGTTCAATGATAAAATTAGAAAAAAAAAATGTCTTGGCATCCCTGGGTCAAGTATCCATCTTAAGAGAAATTGGGGAAACGGGGGTCGCAGAGGAAAAAAAAAAAAGAACCCTAAAAACCAGCATGTGCACATACATGTTTCCAGCTCGTCTACTGATGAGAATGTCACAATGTTCAGGGAGGTCATCCCTTCTTGTGTTTTTATTGCTTCTTTTTTTTTTTGCTGAGGTTGAGGGAGATTAAAGGCGATCCATTCTCTCTTCTTGGAAGAAGATCCAATCGAAGGTCATACCTGGTTGTAGATAAATAATAAAGGGCGAGAGTTATGGTCGATGTTGTTTCAGTGGCGTACAAGATGGCGCCCCACGGTGCCTTGAGGGAGAAGAGTATCGTCGAAGGGAAAGTTCTTAGCTCTGAGGTCATGACATCAAACTTATTCCTTGTTCGGTGTTTTTATGGTGCAAGTTGTTTTTTTTTTTTACTCTTGAAACAGGATTGTTGCGAAAATATAATGAAGACTACCATAGAGTTTAGTCTATATTTCAATTTCTGATGGACTTTTGGGATTGAAGGGAGGGGGGGGGGGGAGGTATCCCCCATAACCAATCAACAGGATCCATTTCAAGTTGCTGAAGAGAGAGAGAGTTAGAGAGAAGGATCCTTTACACTAGTATTTGGTGGAATTCCGAGTTGCTTACCACGTAGTATATGGGATTGAAGGGTAATAAATTTCATTTGAAGTGTTTCGATGTACGAAATGGAGGACGATAAGAGTGCATTGACAGGAGAAGAAGAGACTCTCTCTCTCTCTTTCTCTCTCTCTCTCAGGCAGGCTGGATCTCATCAGAAACGAGTTTCCTGTGACGTTTAAATCGTGTTTACTGGTGATCAGGAATTTGGGAAAACCTGTGGTTTAGCAATAATGTGAGGTCGCTTCAGGAATTTTTGATTGCCCAGCCAGGTATGTCCTTTGCTTTGTCCACGAGGAGATAGTGAAAGTTCGTTGTAACGAGTTCGGCTTATAACGAGAATCTCGCAAATAGCTAATGTTAAAGAGACAAAAAATGGGTCGGTTGCAACGAATTGAAAATCCAGGAAGCATTCGCTATAACGTCAAAAAATTCTCACACACAAAAACACGTTCTTCCCTTCTGTCTCTTCAAGAATTAAGCATGATGAAGCTTATCCTGGCACATGTTCCTCGTAAAAATTTACTCTAAGGCACTTTCAACAAAAGACGGATACAAAAAAGTCATTTTCAAACTCCCTGTTCCTCTATTTTTTTACTTCCCCACTGTACACGTGGGATATGTGACGATTTCATTCGACTTTTGTCTCTCCCAGTGAGACCACAGGACCAGAACTTGCAATTCAAAGTTGTTAGCGAATTACTGAATAAATCGTGATAAAACGATTTTCCGATCAGCATGGCGGAGGTACGGTGGGAGGGGGGGGCAACCCCCACAGCGTCAAAGGTGGAGTCGACTGATCTAATGTATATATGCATATATGAATTGTCATCATCATCATTTTGCCCCCCCCCCCAGCAATAATGACCGTGCCCCCCCCCCCCAGACTTCCAAATCTATATCCGCCTATGCCGATCAGCGAAAAAAATGTTAACGAGAGTTCGTACAGCCATGGCAGTGAGCAATGATATGATAATTTAGAATTTTGATTGTTCGTTGATTAGATCTCTTTGATAATATGAAATTCCACGCAAAAAATGTGTTAGAAAACAATCTGTGCTGTGAGACAGACTTCGGGTAATTTCATTACTAGTTCATTATTTTGCTCGAGTTATGTTCATTCGTGAATATTAGGGGTAAATGATCTACCACTATTAAATCACACATGTACCTCGTCCATAATCCTCTGCGGAACTTCTAACGAATTGGAACATGTTGGAATGTGTGTGCACATATAGTGTAACTCCGCGCTGAACCAAGACAGCCGGAGAAGCCAAAAATGAAACACGGATAGACTTACATAAAGCGGCCTGAGAGCCGAGAGGAGAAGGAAGAACGAAAGTAAGCATTACAGAACGAAAGTTGTACGTATAGTGAACCTTCCGTGATGTTTGTTTCTATGTAATGCTTGTTATGTGTAGTGCTGCCATCTGCAATCAGTTTTTTTTCAAAAACTTTGAGTTTTTTCCTCAATTCATAGTGAGTGAAGTGTAATGAATGAAAATTGTAACGTCGTAGGCTTGTTGCTCTCTGCGGCGAGACTTTTCAACGTGGAGATCGGTTCGCATTGGGAACCGCAGAAAACCAACTTCAGCCGACCACCACTGTGACGACGGTAAGGTTTGAACCCGGATCCTCACGATGCCAGTCCGTCACTATGACCACTCGACCACCGCAGCGGCAAAAAGTGATTTGATCGAACCCGAGTCCCCTTGCATACCGGGCCAGTATCTAACCAATACACCAGGGACACGGGCTAAATGATCTAAAAGACATTTTGAAGCAGATCTTTTTTTTTTTGAGTCCTACAGAAATAACTCGTCGTATTCCACAAAGTATGCCACGCGGCTTACATACGTAAGTAACAACTAACAAACGTACGGTTCAAAGAAACTCTTTGAATTACAATTCAGGCAATATAAACAGAAAACAAAAATCAACATGTACAATAACAGCATACGGATGCATTGAAGCAGATTTAGCGACAGTTTTCCATAATTTTATAACCAGACAGAGCAAAATAATGAATTTCGCTTGTAAGGAGAGTCCGTTATAACGACAAATCGCGTCCTGGTCGTTATAACGGACTTTTACTGAGCAATTTATCCCGCGATCGAACACGCTGGAGAAGATTGAACTGATGAGAGGATATGTGTAAGCTTAATTATTATGTTCCATTAACGCCATCATTTTCTTACATTCCGGAGTGAGGGCAGTACGTTAAAATCTTAAAATCTCCCTACCAAATAAGGCGTTGCAACATACATGATCATTGCCTACGGGCCAACTGTGGCCCTCGATGTGCCCGTGACCTTGAGTTTGATTTTGAAAAATTAGTTGAACGATTTCTCACACTAGTATGTTTGGTCTTTTATGACATTACATTGTGATGGTGATTAAACAGTGACTATCCAACATGTGGACTCTTTCATTGTAGCTTTCACCATGGATTCCAAGGAGCCTATGTTAAAAATTGTATCACCATGCAGCTTAGATAGGTACCACGTTAAAAAAAATTTTTGTTGTTGTTTTTGGTTTAAAGCTTTTTCACTGTGCTCTAACATGTAAAACAAAAAAGAAAACATCAACAGTAATGAACTACAATATTCTATTTGATTGCGGCTTGTGACCAAACCAAACAAGTGGTCCACGAACATAGTCGGATACAGGCGGCGCAGTTTTAGGTGGGAACAAAGAAAACCGTTAAAAAGTTATCGAATTTCAAAGCTGCGGGGGGCAGCAAAATAATGTTTGTCCGGGCGGCTTAATCATGTTTGCCTCGGGTGGCAAAAATCCTAATCACGGCCCTGGGTGTGAGGGTGGAGGAGGACGACATTTAGCCTCCTTTAGTTCACTATATACAACCTCGGTGATTCGCCCCCTCCCCGTCCGAAGAGTCTGTATCTGCTTATGGCCACGGAAATATGGTACACAACCAGATCATTTAAATCACCCGTGGCACATTTGCAGACTATTTAAGTGATTCACGGCACATTTACTTAAGTGGCCCGCGGTACATTTGCATATCACTTAAGTGACTCGTGGCACATTTACAAGTCACTTATGTAGCCCGCGACACGCTTTGAAACCAATGAAATGGCCCGCATTCTTTAAAAAGTTGGACGCCCTTGCGTTGAAGCGTCCAAGAATTATGGGACGTCGTACATCAGATTTTGTCTTTCTTCTCTGGGACGTGGGGGGGGGGGGTATGACTTTAATCCGTTTTGTACCTGATTAGAAAGAAAATTATTATAAACCTGAAGAAAGATTGTATAGTAGGTAAGTAACTATAAGCTTTTCTCTCTTTCTACACAGAGGCCATTCTTCAAGGAATAATAACACTCGCTCTCTTTCATTCAGACAGGCCAGGAGAGGAACCAGCCATTTTTTCTCTCTCTCGAATGTTCTTCCATGAATTGCCTGTCACTAAATTGACCTGTGCCGACATCCACTTATTCAACGCGTGGTTTGGCATTTAAAAGCCAAAAGTCAGCACCAGGGTGATCCATGGAGGAAAAAAAAATGGGCGGGAATTAAGACTGAAAGAAAAGAAAAAAAAAACCACCATATATATATATATATATATTTTATATAATACATACATAGTATGCGACTAACAAGAAAGCCATATCATTATTATTGTTATGTGATGTCCTTTTTCTTTTACGAGAATATTATTAGTATTGAATATACGTGGGCTTTATTGGGGGACTGCCATTATTACCATTGCGGTTTTCCGTTGTATGATATTGAAAAGGTGCTGATTGACCCCCGTTATGTAATTGGAATTGTGGTTTTTGTTTGGATTGGAGGTTTTGTGCCTATCTCAAATATATCGATATACCCGTGTCATCATGAGCCCCGGAAGTTCACGCAAAATGCATTTTTTTTGCCTACTTTTAAAGTTTTTGATAAAAATGCCTTTCTTTTTTTTAAATTTTCCTGCCATAAATGCCTATTTTAACAGTTTTAAGTTTATTAGTTAGTTTTAGAAGCGTTCTGCAAAACTTGGACATTTTGAGCATTAAGAACAAAGGAATTTCCTTTTTTAAAATTTTCCCACTCTCAGTATTAATTATTATTAGAGCCCGGATTATATGCACTTAAAAAGTGGCAAAATATGCTCTAAAAATATGCAAATATGCACTTTAAAATGCAAAAATAACCACATAAAATACCAAAATGTGCACTTAAAATCCCAAAATATGCACTGAAAAGGCCAAAATATGCACTGAAAAGGCCAAAATATGCACTGAAAAGGCCAAAATATGCACTGAAAATCCCGAAATATGCACTAAACGCCCCAGAATATGCATTAGAAATCTTGAAAAAACAAAAATTCCGAAATATATATGAGAAATGAGAAAATATGCATTAAAAAAATCACCATGCAAAAAAAAAAGCAGATATGTTTTCAAAATGCATCTTTTCTATTTCTTAGTGCATATGTATTTCTCATTTACAAAAAAAATTAAATATCTCCTCACATATATATATATACCGCATATGCAAACAACTTCTACATATTTTTTATATTCAGGCATTTTTTAATTTTCAGTTTGTTGTAGCTGCTCAATAACGGAAATACCAGTAACAAAAGAATTTTGACACAATTTCTAAAAAAAAAATTTAACACTTTGGCATATCTCTAGAAATAGCCTTACAATAAAACGGTTAATATTCGTAATATACTTTATAAATATGTATCAATTCACAAAATTTCACCTGCCGGAAAAAACCGATGTTATGAAAAAATATTATTAACAATATTTATCTGAAAAATTATGAAGGAAATTGAGTGGGCTTAAACAAACCGTCAAAAATATGCACTTATACTGAAAATTCTTTGATGTTATGCATTTATATGCATTAATGCTAAAAAAGATCAAAATACACATATGCATCTGCATATAATCCGGGCTCTAATTATTATTATATCATATGCCTCTTCCTTTCCGGCCCCCATTTAAACGCGAATAAATGATTTGAGAGATACTTGGCGTTGTTGCCATGCATTAACTTTGCTTTGGCAGATAGTGTTAGAAGTGAATTATTTTGTTTCAGATGAACGCAAGCCTATATTAGAAAGGCAGAGGAAAATTAGAAGTTTGTTTCTCCACATGCTTCACATAACATATCTTGCTCAGGCATTGGACCTCATTGCATATTTATAGCTGACACAGACGTCATGGCTCACACAAGGCGGGGTAGGAACAGACAGGGCTCTGGGGGCCTACATGTTGTTTTGATTTTTTTTTTTTTTGCACCATAAATGCACTGCAAACAACCATAGCTTAGTTATTTTACATACATATTTAGCGTTCGATTAAATTGACCAGAATCGCCCTCGGGATGTGTGACAGATGCGGCCACACAGGGCCCCGCGCTTGAAAGAGTTCTGCATATGTGGTAATATAGAAAGAAAGTTAATTTTTTTTACAACAACAAAACGAGGTAGCCATGTTTCAACTATAGGAATGATAATAATTATTCCAAATAATACAACAAACGAGAATTATTCGCAACTCTGGGGAGCCCCGCAGTTCATTTTCTCTACTTACTCCGCGTCTGGTAATGGTGGCCCGGTAATTAGCCTAATCCTAAGGATCTGGTAACATTTTATTTTGGAAATCAATTCAACTTGAATAATATAATGCAGTTGTTATAAACTATAACTAAAACAATAGACGGATTAATTGCAACTAATATTTCAGCTAGTTTTTGGACCCTTAATACCTTAGTTTTTTGTTGTTTTTTCTTCTTTCACAAAAAAATATAAATGCCTTTATTTAGTGCCTATTTTAGGTATTTTTAGTGTCGTTTTGCCTGCCTTATTTTTTTTTGTCCCACCAGTGTCCGCAAAAGAGAGATTTTGCTGAATTGCTATTTTAATTATTTTGAAACACATTCAATGACTCTGGAAGGTGTGTTGGCAGCCTTTTAAAAACCTTTTGTGGGAAGGTAAATGATGAGAATTGAACCAAAAACTAATGGCCTTTTATTCAACTTCTTTGCCCTATTACACACTCACTACTCAGTGAAAAATTTTCTTAGCTCTTTTCTTCCTTCTTAAATGAACTAACTCATAACGTACTACAGTGAAACCCCTCTCAACGGTCACTCCCTCAGATGCGGTCATCCCTCTTTTGCGACAAAATAATAATTTCCCCCGTGTATAAATAAAAGTATGTATTTCAAACCTCTGATTAACGGTCACCCCTCTTTACGGACGAATGTTTTTGTCACGTGGGTGTCCATAAAAGAGTGGTTTTATTGTAGGGCTGGACAAATCGCCAAAAAATCTAGGAACCAGAAGAAAACTTTAGACGTCTTACACAAAGAAAAAGGTTCAAAATAATATATTTGTTTAGACCTTTTTCAGGGCATAGTAACTGTGCAATTTTAACACTGATTTCTATGGGAATCATCCTTTGTCTGACCCTCAAAGTGATGCTGATGATTATTCTAACGTCTATTCAAAACGCCTCGTTACTGGGAGGATTGAAAAGGTGGTTGGCAAACCATTACAAAGGAATAAACTATTATACATGTATACTGATAGCATTAAAGAAGTGACAAACCATTGTAAAGGCATGTATACAGTATAGTATAGTATAGAACCGAGCATACAGTATACGTCTACAGTGTATGTACACAGTATACAGTATACGTCTGAAACGTATCAGTAGGGAACCACGGTAACCAAAGTAAACGTTCCGAAAGTGATTGTTGAGGCCCCAAAACCATTGTTTCCCGACAGTTTTTTTGCCCGTTTCGGTCATATGCCCGGCTCTGACGAACTTTTAAAGTAGCCTGTCGTTCAAGTCGGGTCACATTTGGAAAAATGCAAAATTTGGCGATCTAAAATTGTAGATTTGTATAGAGAACACACACACACACAGACACACAGAAAATCAATTTAATAAATATAGATGATTATTTTGTGTACTGTTTTAAGGAGATTTCAGGAACTTTTGTTCTCGATGAGTTCAGGTGTGTTTTCTGAAAGGAAAAAAAAAAACGCATGAGGAGAGCATTATGTTCTCATTGAATTATAATTCACTAGAGAAATTGTTAATGTTACAGAACAGAATGCTGCTACCCAGGAAGTATAAAATTTGTACAAGGAAAAAACCCGCATCACGAAAATATAGGCTAGGCCCATGTAATATTCATGTGCAGTGTATGTATAAGTAGTGCGATTCTTTTTCCTGTACCACGTTTTGAAATTAATCCGATGTGTATAAGACAGGGTGCACTGTAAAAAAAAAAATGTCATGGTAGGATTTTTTATCTTCGAGTCATGTTCTTGGGCTTAGGACTCTTCTGTATAAAGGGTACATAAATGGAAATGAAATGGAGGAGTACCCTTATAGCGGGCCTCCTTACTGGCTTGCTGAACAAATCTGCCATTCAGCTGCTCGCATCGATGTTCCTTCTAGGAAACGTGTCGTTGAAAGGAAGTATCAATATTAAAAAAATCACCAGAAAATGTTTTCTTTAGAAAAGAATAGGGCAGAACAAGAGACAGTTCTTGTCAGGACCGCCTAGGTCTCAGGAGATCACTTCCATCCTTGAATTGTCACCAAACCTATCATAGTTTTAAGTGAATGGCTGTACCGCACTGCCGTAATACACAGTGTCTTTATCCTGTCCTGAACACCCTGTGAACTCGGTTTTTGCAACATACCGTTCTATGAATGCGAAATTACTTGGTCAGATCATATATTTTTTTATATGAACATTTTATATATGTGAATTCCTGGTCGGGGATCCTCAGTGGTGTAGTTAAAAACTACAAGGTATCCTTGATAAGAACGAGATCGTGCACTTCTCTTGTCGTTACCGCAGGGGTCTCCCCTCTTCCTTCACATTTAAGAATCCTCCAGAAATGTTTGCGTTGATCCTAGAAGAATCCCCCTCCCACTAAGCCGCAATGCATATTCATATACCAACTTATCGAGCTTGTTCTTTTCTTCTAGTGGTGTTTTCAGTATATTTTATGATATACTTCCACTGAATTTTTATCCTTGGGGGGCCGCGGAACAGAAGCATCACAGTCACTCACTGCACTTGAAAGTCTTGGTGAGAAACGTCCATGCGTTGGAAAAAGCTTTTCAGAAACAGAAAAATGTCTAACCATATAACCCTCGGTGGCCTTACAATATTCCGGGAGCGGGGCGGGGGCATGGATGAAAATAAAGTGGCAGGGTGTCACACGGCAAGTTAGGAGGCTCTTATTCCTTTTCAGCCGCGACCAAAAATGAACAAAAAAGACTAGGTTCGCGACCCACGGGACCTCGTTTTTTGAAATTAGTGAAACCAGTGACACAATAAGTGCATTTATAACATCAGGACTTTAAGTGGATTTATAAGACTCAACTGCGAAGCCCCTGTGAATAAAGTTCGGGTCGTGACAACTACACTTACAGCCAGGGATTCTTGGTTTGTAACCCCCTCACAGATCAAGAATCCCTGGCTGTAAGTGTATTTGTAGGATCTATCTCGGAAGCCCCTGAGATTCCAGTTTGTGTCGTGACCCATAGCTCAAAAATCCCTGGCTGTAAGTGCATTTATACGACCTATCTCCCAAGCCCATCCGAATCAAGTTTGAGTCTTGATCAATAGCTCGAGAATCCGCTGCTGTGGTGGTCGAGTGGTCATAGTGACTGACTCGCATCGCGGCGGGTTCGAGCCTGACCGTCGCCCCAGTGGTGATCGCCTGAAGTTGGTTTCCTGTAGTTCCCAACTTCGAGACGCAAATGCGAGCCGATCTCCCCGTTAAAAAGTCTCGCCATAGAGAGCAACAGTACAAGTATTCAGTCATTACACTTCACTCACTTCATTTCTGAAATATAGATGACGGCACTGAAAAGTCAGACACAACACTAGACACGCACTCAGACTATTAGGTACACACATTCCGGCACAACTCACTTGGTGGTAAATTTCCAATGGCGATAGACCTGAGTTGTGCTCGGTTTGGAAGAAAAAAAAAAAGCAGCTCGAGAATCCCTGTCTGTGGATTTGAACGTGCCATCTGATACCCAAATTTAGGTTACAACCCATAGGTTAGGAACCCCTTCGGTAGCAGATTGGAAAGAGGGGGGCCATAGATAGCTGAGGGAAGCTGAACTTGAGTTAACTCTCATACATCTGACATAAAGGGTTGACGCGGCTTTGGCCCTAGAGCTAATTAAAAAAATATCAACCAAATGAATGGAAAAGGTCTCATTCTTTAATGAGGGAGTTACCTGTTAAAAACTAGGAGGGTGGGGGGCACAGGAAGAAAATATGGTCAAACACAGAGCCACGGCCAGAAAAAAAGTTCGAAGAAACTTTTAAAACTTCGTTTATTGCTGTAAAGCACCGACTTCCTGTTCGCCGCAATGATTGAATAACTGTCCGCGTGATCTCAGCCGTTTTCCTGTGGCGGACTTCAAACTGCCCATCCTTAAAAACACACACACACACACGCTCATATAACAAAACTGTATGAAACCCTTTCTTGTTCGTCTTCAAACACCGTTTACAAACTGGCCTTTTGACCCCTTACGTCAAAAAAAAAAAAGAGAAGAAGGAAGAGGCCCTTTCATGCATATATACCCCACCTTGGGCTAACACAAACACCGCCTACAAATATACACGCAGTATTTGAACACGAGATTGTTCTGCAACATGTTTGACTGTATGTAGATTTACATGTTATTAGAGTTTGTTTTGTTTTATTCCCTTCCACCTTTATTCTTGGAAATTGTTTCATAGCTTATTCTAAGAAAAGTTCTTGGAATTTCTTTCATTTACACCAGGCATCTTTCACCTGTTGCTCGCGAGCACCACGGTGCTCCATGGAACATCCAGTGCGCTCGATGCTCGTGTTCCGATTTCGTGCTCTCGCGCGCACTTGATCAACACACCTTGAACAAATTGCATGCAAAGATTGAAATGATCCTGATTTCATGCATTCGTATGTCAAACTTATCATATAGGTGCTCTTCTTTTGATGATGGCTACTGGGGCAGCGCTCTCGACTGGAAAAAGGTTGAAGGCCTCTGATTTACTCTATAATAAGACGCGGAGAGCTCTTGTACTAATTTATGCCACCAGAAGACAGTTTGCCCTAAACGACGCATTTATGGCTTTGGGTGATTATAATTATTTACATGTACGACAGTCTAAATTTAAGGTATTCACATAATTTTGTTTTCTTAAATTTGTTATCTTGCTATTTTCTAAGAAATCGAAAATTATTATTAAATCTTATTTTTTGTGACTCCTTTTCCTGTAGAACCATCGCTAATGCTAAAGCTTGTTCTGCGATTTGGTAACACAGTAAAACCTCTCTTTTGCGTACACCGGTGGGCCAAAAAAATTCGTCCGCAAAAGAGGGATGGGGTTGACCTTTAATCAGGATTTGAAATGCATACTTTTATTACACACGGGGAAATTGTTATTTGGACGTAAAAGAAGGGTGACCGCATCACAGGGGTGTCCGTTAGGTGGGTTTTTACTGTATTTTCAGGGAGATAACCGTATTATTCTTGTTCAAGTTCATTGTTGCCGTGTTTATTTCCTTTTCAACACTGACTATAATTGACTAACGACTTGATATTTTTCCAATATGACGACTATATTCTTGGCAGGAATGGCTTTTGTTATTTTAGATATGATTTTTTTACAATGCGACAAGAATGTTTTTTCTTTCCTCTGAACAATAACTGAATTCTAGACAAAAATGCTTTTATATTGCAATCATAAAATATATTCTTGACATAGATGTTTCTTTCTAAGGATGACTGCATTCTTAACAAAAAGGTTTTTCCTAACAATGGCTATGTTCTGAAAAAAAATTTTCCCTTCAAAAGTGATTAATTTTTCGTCAAAAATGTTTTTTTTAATAATGATGACTATATTCTTTACACAAAAATGTTTCTTTTCCCAAAAATGACCGAATTCTCTACAGCAAAAAAACAGTTTTATATTTAAATAAAGAGTATATTCTTGACAAAGATACTTTATTACTACATTCTCGATAAAAAAAAATGATTTTTGCCCCAACAATCGACAAAATATTCTCGAAAAAAATGTTTTTCCCCAACAATGACTTAATATTCTTGACATAAATGTTTTTCTTGACAATGATTATGTTCTCATAAAATGCTTTTTAAATTCACAGATGATCAATTTTTCATCGAAAATGGCCTTTTTCTTAATAATGACTATATTTATAAAAAAAATGTTTCTCTTTCCCCCAGTAGTGACTAAATTCTATACAAAATATGGTTTTATTTTTCAACAATGACCGTATTCTTGACAACGAAATTTTCCAGACAATAACTGTATTCTTGACAATGAAATTTTCCCAACAATGACTGTATTCTTGACAAAAATGTTTTCCAGCAATGACTGTATTCTTGACAAAAATGTTTTCCAGCAATGACTGTATTCTTGACAAAAATGTTTTCCAGCAATGACTGTATTCTTGACAAAAATGTTTTCCAGCAATGACGAAAACTTGACTGTATTCTTGACAAAAATGTTTTCCAACAATGACTTGAAAACTTGACTGTATCCTCGACAAAAGAGACTTTGTTTTATTTCATAAATTATTATGTTTTCCACATTTTTTTTCTTTCCAACAATAACATTATGTGTTTGTAACAAATGTTTGTTTTTCCAACAATGGACAAAAAATTTTCTAGACAAAAAATAGTTTTTTCCAATAATGTACAAAATATTCTGAATAATTTTCTTTTTCTTTTTTTTGTCAATGACGTATTTCTTAATTTTTTTCCACCCAAAAACTATCATATTCTCGTCAACAATGACTTCTTTCGGTATTCTGACAGGAATGTCCAGCGGACCAGGTATTCGAAATGGTATAGCTCGCGGGCCACATACTGGTGTACCACTTCCTGTGTGGATTTTTTTGATAATTTTTTTTTTTCACGAACATCTTTTACTGACCAGAGGTTGTGTACCTTTTTTCCTATGACAGTATCGTGGTTTTTCAAGGCTTTTTTATGTGAACAGTCTTGATGATGTCATGTACAATCCATTCTCGTTGTAATCACTCCATAGACATTATTACATGAATACTGATGGCTTCATATACCATGCGATAGATTTTGTTCCTCATTTTCGATTCATGTTGAAGTGAATTCAATGGAGCAATCATACGATAAATTGAAAAGGGGGGGGAATACATTTATTAATGTTTATATATACTGCATACAAGTATTTTTTTTTCTACATTTCTATGATAATTCCTTGGCAGGTAATCACTCAAATGCAGATCGGAAAAGCGAAAAAAAAAATGCAATAACGTGCCGAGACAACGAGAAACAAGAGTTATAACAATAGGCGAGACGATAATAGACATTTTTGAACTTTAATAGAGCACCGGTGGTCAATATATATCACGCGATCGCGGTCGTAAATCATACGGTAATACATGCACATTGTACATGTAGGTACATAAGTGTGTGTGCAACATTGTTTATATATATATATATATATATATATTGCTTGTGCGTGTGTAAAGAGCTTTGGATAAAATATATGGCCGAAGAAGATACAAAATATTGATACCGGTAATAATGACCACTGCATCACGATTTACCCTACGCTTATGATTTTCGTATTACTCTTGAATTCACTTTGACGGCCTCTAATGGATCCTTCTCTGCTTGAGTTCTATGCGGAAATGCTGCTCTGTTGCGTGGAAATAACCCTTTGTTGCTCTGTTTTTCTTTAAATATATTTTCACTGTTTGTGTAGGCGTTGTTGCGTGTAATACTGCTTGAGAAGTCAGCCATGTCTGGATAAGACCTGAATTTTCATTTTTATTCCAAGTGGTGTTTCAACCCTCGTTTGCAGGGCCGGCTGTTGAAAGATAGCAACTTACAGTTAGTTGATGGTGGTCGATGAAGATACTGGCACGAAACCGACAAGAGAAAAAATTATGAAGTTTGAGGAGATATACAATGAGAGTGGCAATTATTTTGTATTTCAACAATGATTATTAGAGATGACTATTAGATTTATTTCAACAATGACAACGAAAATTATTTTTTTTCAACAATGACAACGAAAATTATTTTTTTTCAACAATGACAACGAAAATTATTTTTTTTCAACAATGACTATATTTTCTCTCAACGGAAATCATTATTGTTTCAACCATAAATATATTCTGGCGAATTTTTTTTTTCAATTACATAAAATTTTCGACAAAAGTGTTTTTTTTTTCCAACAACGCAAATATTCTTCAAAACATTTTTCTAGTCAATAACTATATTATCGACAGTTCATTTTTCCAACAATAACTATATTAATACAAGATTCATCAGAAGACTGGTTATTTGTGGAGATGATGATTACAAGGAAGAAAATTCATCTCCGCCGCCCCACGGGGATTCGGACCCCGATCTCTCGCTTGCCGGACGAGAGCTCTACCGTCTAAGCTATGAAGACATATGGAATTTTCCAACCTAGGAGCGTATATATATGTTGAAAGGCTCCGTACATGGACATCGAAAGTCCTTCGATGAATCTTGTATTAACAAGTGGAGAGGACATTTCTATATGCATGTGGCCATCTGGTGGCCTATGCTATTCACGAGCTATTAGTTGATTGCTGCCGCCGTCCATGTACAGAGCCTTTCAACATATACAGTCGAATCCCGTTATAACGAACGCCAAGCGACCAGAGGAATCACTTCGTTAAAACGAAATTTCGTTATAAAGGAATTCCAGGTCACCTAGCATTGTTCCTATACAAACTTATTTGGGGGATTAGAAAAGTGTTCGTTAAAACGAGATTTTCGTTATAACGGTATTCGTTTAAACGAGATTTTCGTTATAACGGTATTCGTTTAAACGAGATTTTCGTTATAACGGTATTCGTTTAAACGAGATTTTCGTTATAACGGTATTCGTTTAAACGAGATTTTCGTTATAACGGTTTCGACAGTATATATGCTCCAAGGTTGAAATACTCTATCTGTTGCCATATCTTAGTTGGTAGAGCACTCGTCCGGCAAACGAGAGACAGGGGTTCGAGTCCCTGGGGGGCAGCGATGAATTTTCTTCCTTGTAATCATCTCCACAAATAACCAGTCTTTCGATGAATCTTGTATTAATAAGTGGAGAGGACATTTCTATATATATAACTATATTAGCGACAATTTATTTTTCCAACAATGGCTATACTCTTGACAAAAATCATTTTTTGAACGATAAATATATTCTCAACGAAAATTATTAATTATTAGTTTTTCAACAATGACTATGTGGTCTCGATAAAAAAATTTTTTTTTTAATCATGGCTATATTCTGTATATTTAGCCAAAAAAAAATTTCTAACTATACTGTATTCTCGACAAAAATGGGTTTTTTTTTCAACAATTTTTTTTCCAACAAAGTTTCTTCATCAGTGAATTTTCTTGACAACAATTGTTTTTTTAGTAATTCTCTTTATGGCCTGAAAACTTAGAAATGCAGACATAAACTGCTGTTGCAGACAAACTGTGACTGCTTTTCCAAATATGCTTTCAGAGAAGAAATGTATGAACATGTCGAGAGGACATGGTTAGAAACATTGCATAATCTGAATTCAAGTTCACATTTTCTCGTTTCTCATTCAATTTACATTTTAATCCTGTTGCAACGATAATTATTATCGGATTTCGCTACGAGGGGGTACTTGTTATGCGCGGGGCCGTCTAATGAGCATTACGGGCCCAAAACGATTTTTCTGAGCCCCTTCCCGTCCCCCATACCAGACAAAAAATTCCATCATACCAATTTACATGCTTGCTCTCCAAAATCTGAACCAGATCTCAGTATCATGGGTTGCCCTCTCTGCACTTGAGACCTCTGAGCCGTGCCCGGATGAGCCCATGCGTTAAGACGGCACTGGATGTGCGTTACTATAAAATCAAAGATTAATTGAGATAAATTTGGAAACACCATTGGACTTCTAGAAAGCTGCAAGTCGAGGAGCAACGTATCGCACCGATTGTGAAAACAAGAAATCATCAACCGCGTACCCTCTTTTGGAATGTTATTTTTACCCGAAACGCGCATTTCGTATTCCGTATTCCCCCCTCCCCTCTCAATGGCCAACCACCACCACCACCACCACCAATTTGATAATTTCTCTCGGCGCATACTCCATATTTCAAGAGATGACTTCGAGGAGTGGTAGTAGGTTATATTCTATTTGCATTCTGTCATTAACACAGCCCGGAGCCACATTCCCTACTGTCTGTCGGCTTCCTTCCACCACGGCTTGACGAGTGGCCTTGAATGAAGAGAGGCGGCCCCCGTCGGATCTTGCTGAAGAAGAACTACTACTACTACTAGAAGTTTTTTTTTTTTTACTATTATTTTTCTTAAGAAAGGTGAGGTGAAGAGGTTTTTTTTTTTTTTTTTGTACTTTTTGAGCCTTCCCTGCTGAGCAAGGCATAAAACCCAGTCTGACGGTGTAGGAATTTCGATGTCGGCGGGGGTACCTTTAGCTATAAGAGATGCTGCTTCTGCACAGCTCTCTCTCTCTCAGTTGGAGGGTTAAAGGAGAGGAAGAAAATATATTGAGAAAAAAAGAGAAGAAAATCTCTGTAATAATAATAATAATACTAATATATATTATGATATTAAAAAAAAAAGTTTTTCCAAAGTCCCAAAGGTTTAGCTCAAGGCTATATACTCTCCCTCTTAATTTTTATTCAACAAGTTTTCAAAGCAACAATCCGCTTTTAGCTTGACTTGGCTGGACTGTCTGATTTATTGTTTCTGTTATATATATATATATTTACTTTATTTTATTCTATTGCTCTTTAATCTGCTTGTGATGAGAAATAGTCGTTGTTCGATCGGACTAGAAATTTCATCGACCAATAACGTGGGAGGTTTCGTACCTGTTGTGTTTCTCGAACTTTTGCCGACCGCGGCGGCTTCCTCGGCCCATTTATCGTTTATGTGGTTTGCTCCCTAGGTGAGAATACCACTTCAAGGCACATAGCAAATATCGGCTGGAGTCATGCTCTGGTTTGGTGATGGTGGTGTCAAAGTTCGGCGACGCACACTGATTGTAACCTGGTCGAGCGAAATTTCTCCATTGTGAGCAAATTCCCCTCTCTCCACACATGTGGAATCAATGTGCTGCCATTTATCAGTGAAGACACAGTCATGTACAAGTGTGTTCCGAAAATTCGTAAATAGTTTAAAAATTCATAAAATTTGAAGGAACTATTAAATTTGAATGCGGTTTGCGGAAAGGTTATTTTCTCGATAGAAAGCGCTGCACGAAAGAAAATTTCTAAATACGCAAGTCAGAGCCCTATAAAATGCAGGGCAGAAGAAAAGGGGGTTTTTTTTTTTATAAGTCTTAACTGGCAACATATTTGCCGTATAATTTTCGGATCTTATCTGATAAAAGTATTATGTACGTAGCGGTTAATATGAATTTATAGTTGTCGTTTGAATCGTAATATTCAATTAAGCCGGGAAAAAATGTGCCGGAAATTTTTCACACCGGAAATTTGCTTTCTAGAGGATTTTATCCGTTTAAGCTTGGTACCCGTTTATCCGTTACTCGATTAAGCGGAGTAGTCCATACTTGGAAGTTCATTCAATCGGCACAAATCACCATCAATCGAGTTTCTTTTTTTTATTGCTCCCAAAACTGTTAGTTTCTTGCACAAACTCTAATGCCCCCTTTTTTTTTTCACGTTCACTTTTTTCTTCTAATTTCAAGACATTGCATGAAAAGCCATGGCTTTCGTGCACTTTTTCAGATTTTTAATTTCATTGTGAAGGTAACGCTCTCTATCGGCTTAACAGTGAACAAAAATAAAATAATTAAATGCACTGAAGATAGCTTGGATATACTTTGAGCCCTCAAGTCTTAGATTTTTTATACGTTTTAAATGGCAACATATTTGTCATAATTTTCAAATATTTTATCTGATTAAAATATTATGTATATAGCGGTTAATATGTAATTTATAGTTGTTGCATATGCAATTTTTAAATATAGGCCACCCCCTTAGTGGTCCGCAGCTAAGGCCAGTAGAATGCCCATAAAAAATAGCGGCATGGAACTGGCGAACCAAGCTTAATTCAGCTCAGCTCATACTCAATTTTTTTTCGTGTTCACTTTTCTAAATTTCAAGACATTGTACGAAGCAATGGATTTTGTGCAGTGTATTTATTTTTTACTTTCATAGAAAACGCGAGCGCCTTCTATGGGAGTAACAGAGAACAAAAATACAATAATGAAATGTGCTGTAGACATCTTAGACACTTTGGCGTGCCCCAAAGTGAAAATGGTTTTGAAATGGTTATGTGTTTTATCTGATGAAAATATTATGTAAATATATATATTATAGCAGTTATATATATATTGTGGTTGTTTTTAAGCAACCATTTTGCCATTGACTGATCAATATCTCTACCTAAGTAGAGAAACCAAGACGAAGAGAAGACGAGAGCTCAGTGCTCGGTACTTCGCATCAACTAGCAACGGCAGCAACGATATATATATATATATATAACTGCTATATATTTACATAATGTTTTCATCAGATAAAACACATAACCATTTTCAAAACCTATACTTGGGGCACGCCAAAGTGTCTAAGATGTCTACAGTACATTTCATTATTGTATTTTTGTTCTCTGTTACTCCCATAGAAGGCGCTAGCGTTTTCTATGAAAGTAAGAAATAAATAAACTGCACAAAATCCATTGCTTCATGCAATGTCTTGAAATTAAGAAAGTGAACACGAAAAAAAAATTGATATCGTTGTCGTGCGAGTCGTAATACAGTATTCTATGAAGCGGGAGAAAGATGTTGAGATTTTTTTCTTTTCAGCTGGGAATTTTGGTTCTGCAGGATTCCATCCGTAAATTAAGCGGGGTAGAACCGTACTTGGAAATTCCCTCAATCGATACAAATCTTCATCAATGGCGGAATCAAATGGAAAGATGGCGTCACAAAAAAAAGAGAAAACAACGAAAGTGAAAGAATCATGAAAAAAAAGACCGTATTATGGCCGATCGCCTAAATAAAATAACTGCCCCTCTTTTTTACCCACTTTCTCATCCCCCCCCCCCATCAACTTATCGATCAATCCAAGACGATTCAGCAGCCCATTGTGAACAAAACTGTTTTTCTTTCTATCTCTTATATATATATATAGTATTATTATTATTATTATTCTTTTTTACCTTCTATAATATTCTTTTTTTTCCACCATCCGATTGGGCCCATCATCATCACATGATGCTATAACAGACAGGTGCTGCCTGCCGGCCCCTTGGGTAGTAGTAGACATAGATGTCGTGGGGGGGACGGGACAGAGGAGAATTGCTAGTAAGGAATCACGAACTGCCACCAGCGCGGGTCAAAAAAGTTGACCTCTCGTCATTGACCTTTGACGGGAAGAAGAGAGAGAGAGAGATCCCTACTACCACTACTGCCGTACATTCGATCGTACATAGGCCTACATACTGCGCCACCATCTTCAGTCTACTGATGCTTGGAATCTTCCTCCCTATCTCCCTGCCACTGAAGATACCACCAATACAGGAATCCCAGACATTTTTTTTCCCACATGTTGACCCCTTGGAATTGTGTCTATCTGCTTCATGCCCATACCTTTCTTCTTGTTGTTATTTCATTCATGTTACGTCACCATGCTCCCCACTTCCAATCTTTGATGTTATGTGGACGCACATTTTACCAACCTGGAACCGCATGTCCCCCCCCCCTCACGGTCCTGGAATATTTTAAAGGGGCCACGTTTATCATGCCCCCCCCCCCATCTTTGGTCTAACCAGAGGCGGATTTATGGTTTTTCCGTTTGTAGGTTACACAAAATTTGCCGCCCTTCTCCCATTATACTAATTTTTTGTGACCTTAAATTTACCGCCCCTGTGTACTAGGCTATAGCCCGCTAAGTCCCCCCCCCCCACCTTAAATACGCTTCTAGAACTCAGGCAAAGTCCTTCGTTTGAGTATTAGCGGGGGATGGGGGACATACTCGTATGAGAAGACAGTAAATTCATGAACCAAAACAATCAAAGTCATCAATGCTCTCTATAGTGTGAAAAGGAAAAAATGTCCTGGGCTGGAGCCCCGCCAACCCCACACTTATGAGGGGAGAGCATGCTAGTTATATACGACGTAGTAGAAAAAAATATGGAACTTGTATGATATGGTATTTCTTCTCCTCTTGTTCCATTTGTGGACATGTAATAAATAAATACATAAAAAATCGAAGAAAAGCACGGGAAGTGTTGGGGGGGGGGGTAATATATATTACACATAGCAAGCAATCCACATTCACAGTGTTGTCCTCTGTAAGTATTTTCGTTGTTGGAGAAAAAAAAGCACAAACGGCTAAACACGATCAGAATAGGAAATTGGCTATGATCGGCTCCCTTCTATTGGAGATGGCACATACATACATATATCGAAGTAATACGATGGGGGTAGATCGATTGTTGGAGAAGGGGGGGGGAGCAAATTGAAATGAATGAATGACGGCAGGGAGAGAGAGAGAGAGAGAGAAGTGGTGTTGGAATACAAGAAAGGCATATAAACCATATAAAGAGGAGCCAAAGACATAGAGAGAAAGAGAATGGCTGGTTTCAACTAAAATGCTATTACGAGCTATTAAATGAGGGAGAAACCGGGGGGTTTTATATATTTTTTGTGTTTTTTTTTTTTTTTCGAGGGGAAGCTATGACAGCTTTTTTGGCCTCAGCATATACTTGGCTCTGTCAAACGGTGCAATTTTCTCTTTTGCTGTCAATGATTCTTTACCTCGCGGGGCTTGGTGGTGGTTGTTTTTACTTGCCGTAATGCTGATGGTGGTAGTGGTGATACATTCCTGAACGTGTGTGTGTGTGTGGAGCGGCAAAGTCCTCTTGTAACAGATCCAAATGCAAATACAAAATCCACGCACAGCAAATAGTAATATATATAGTAGAGGCTAAAAGAAAATCTTCTCTCTCTCCCCTTAAATTTTCTGCTTTCGTAAGAGAATGCCGAATTTCTACGCTTTAATAATACGAGTGTGCTTCCATCTATGTGTGTGTGTGAAAGAGGGTGACTGGCTTTTTGATTGCTTCCCATCCAAACACGAGGGACATTTAATATACTCGGATGATACTTTCGGGAATTAATTTGAAGCTAAGTGGCCGCTGTAGATGATGTTTGGCTGGGACGTATAAATGTGTACAACAACCATTTACCTCTGAGCTCTTATTATGGAAGGAATCTTTTTTTTTTTTTTAATACCGGGTGTCCCATAAATTCGTAAATAGTTTCAAAATAAATAAAAATGGAAGGAGCAGGTGTATTTGAATTCGCGAGGAAGTTGTCTTCACACAATGTGGGATTTTTATTTTATTTTTTGTACGGAAAAGAAAATTTAATCAACAATTTTGTTGGTAGAGAGCGCTGCATGAAACGAAATCACAGAATTCACAACTCGAACCTTTCTCCGATCTATTCTGTGTTCGAAACATTTGTAAACCTTACGCCAGTGCCGTCTTAATGCATGGGCTCACTCGGGCACGGCCTGGGGACCTCAAGAGAAGAGGGTCCTCACAAAAAAAAACGAACTGATTGAAATTTTCGAGAATTTTCCAGGTAGAGCCTGAGAAAAATCACTTGGCCCCGGGTGCTCATGGTGCTCTTAAGACGACCCTGCCTTCAGCCGGCAATTCGTGGCTGAGGTAAAACAACTTTACCCCAATAGTGCTTTATTCACTTTTTTTTCAACATCACAATAAAAATCTTATTTAAGTGTCAGTAACAGGAAAATTCAGAAATGTCCTGTTAATCATACTCCCTACGTTTTATAGCACTCCGATTTGCACGTTTCCAGTGATTGGCTTCCATGCAGTACCATCTATCGACAAAAATTTTAAATAATTTTTCTTCTGTGCTTAAAAAAAAGAAACCCCCCCCCCCCCTTTCGTGAGAATTAACTTTTTAGCAGACCGTATTCAAATATACCGATTCCTTCTATGGATTTATGGATTTAAAAGTAGGTACTGGCCTTCAAGTATTCAAGTTGTCTTCAATACGCACACTCAATTATTTTTGTTTTGTTCTCTGTTGAGCTAATAGAGGGCGCTAACTTTCCTGATGAAAAGTGAAAATCTTGGGTATTGTGATCATAGTAATTAAATGTAATCTTCATTTCGTTTTTGATGTCTGATTTATTCGAGAAGCTTTATTAATATTGTCCTTTTTTAATCAGTTCCAATATACTAACCATTAACTGTACTAAAGTTTTAAAATGGCAATTCAATTGCTCCCCTCATAATCGGATATTGTGCGCTGGAATCTTTGATATCCGATCAAGGGCAGTATTTACCGACATGGTTTAATCTATGGTCACAATTTTTTGATTAGAGATCGACACGGATTGGTTAAATTCAGGTTTTTAACCAATCTATGTTAATCTCTTATCCAAAAAGTGTAACTACTGTTTAAACCATGTCGGTGAACACGGCCCCCTTAGCTGGGCCGAATGCATTTTCCTTCAAAATGCAAGGGTCAAAAATCGTTCTTGCTTTGACTTGTGAAGAAATAGGAGACGTGTGCCTTTAAGCCATTCTGCCGGTTATCGTAGACACTTTATGAACAGCTCACAAGTAAAAAACGAATGTTCAGGAGTTGCTTAGAAGCATCAATGCCGAAACGATCTTCAAAATATACAAAGCCTTCATTTAATAAATGTAAAGAAACTCGGGTTGCTTTTGAGAGCAACATCACCAAATAAAGGGTTTTTTAAATTGAAATTTATCTCTATTAAATTCCTAATTCGGGAAGTAACGCAAGCACATCGTCAGGGAGTCGATCGAGATTTTCACATCGATCAAGCGACATCAAAACCAAATCTGTCGCTGCATTCACCAGGATGACCGATCCCCACGCGCACACACGCTATCGTTTCCCCCGAAATACGTTGACAGCTTGTTGAGAGACTATAATTTCGCTACATCTTTTCTTTTTAATAACATTTCAAAGGTAATTTATTCCGAGTAAAGATTAGGAGTGAAAGCTGCGCACGATTTCAATGCCCGATAATTTCTTGGAAATATCATTAATCGATAAATATAATAAGATAGACAAGGTGGTAGTGGGGGGTAGATAGAAAACGCTCTTCCGTAAACACACTGTACGCACAGTTTACAAACAAGGGTATTGGAATGCCGCAATTATTAACACCCTAGAATATTTCGATCAGCAATAAGTAAACATTAATCTCTAGGGGAAAAAAAACATATTGCTACATAATTTTGTACTGGTATCATATCACGTGTGGTCTTGGTGGTGTACGGAAGTTACATAGTGAAAATAATAATTATTATTATTTCTAGTTCGAAAGAGGATATCTCGTTTATTTTAAATTATCGTGGTAATTAAATATTTTGCAACGGAAAATAAATTTATATCACAAAATTATTTAAAAAAAAAATTTACATTTTTTCCACAAGAAAACAAGTTTCTATGAATTACAAAACAAAATCTCATTTCATTTTACGATTTATATCGTAATTATGGGGGGGGGGGAGAGAGAATCTCATATTTTTCGAGAGACAATAGGTTCAATGAAATGCATTGTTCGTCATCCTTTAATTGTTGTTAAAAAAAAGCATGACTGGAATTTCATTCTTATTGAGAAATGACTATTAAAAGGATTATAGTTCTCTTCTTTTGAGTATTTTTGAATTATTTTTCATTCAGAACTGAATTTCATAGTTATTACGAGTATTGTCATTTTTTTTAATATAATATCAGATGGATATTGCATAGTCATTATATAGGATATAAAATGATCATTTTCATCTCTTTTTTGCTATATCTGTATTGTTTTGCATAGTTCAGCTATGGTTATCTTTCTGAACAGAAAATCGTGTATTATAGTTTTAATAATGATAATCCAAAATTTCAATATCTCTTGAAATTTTACTGATTTTTAGTATGATATAATTTTGAATCGTTCTTATACTTACTGTAGTTCGTCTGATATGATACTGGAAATTAAAAAAGAACAGCTGTTGCTTTGAGCAAGGGCACTCAACCTTTAGGGGACATATAAATAAGCTAATTATTTTCTGCATAAAAATTTGAAGGAAAAAAAATTGAAAAAAATAAAGATTTGCTTTAATGCATTTTTTGTGAGTATCAAAAATGCGAAAACATTTTGAAAAATGCCAAAAAAAAAAAATGAATGTTTGGATCTGAAAGGGTTATAGCATTGATTCGTGAACGGCGTATTGCTAACTCCCTAGAAAAATGTTCCCTCTCAGCTGCGCCGAGTAAAAATGCTCCCACTAACCCGACATCCCCAAATACTGCACGCTCTTGGTACATGAGGCATTTGGCTCTTAATGCGTACGGAAAGCAAAAATTAGAGGAAACGTTGCCCTGCAGTGCATCGATTAGTTAGAGACGCCACGAGATTTGTGCGGATAAATTCTGTGCTTAGAAATCCAAATGTTATGTCACTTTTTCAAAATTTCACGATGCCAAATTTGTTAATAATATTTTGCCAAAATGCAATATTATGGCTTCTTTGACTAATAGCAATTTGCCTTCGTTGTTTCCTCATAAACTGAAAGAGAAGGACGAAATTTTGCTACCTTCCAAAATTTTGACGAACGAGTCTCCTGAATGAGAGCAACTCAACGTTTTGGGTAAAGTGACTTATGACATTTCGCCACGTAAGCACAGAAATTATATTGCAAGTACAGTAATAGGGATGTGTATTGTATCTTCAAATGATGAAGTATTTGTTTTCACTTTGCGGGCTGTACCAAAATTCTCGAATAGGGCCAGATTGGCAAGAAAGTTTATGCATTCAAGATATAGTTTGTGATCATCATCATCACCATCATTATTATTATTTTTTAAAGAAGCAGATGAGATTCTCGTTTGGATATTATTGGTCGATACCTGTGTCAAGCCCGTTGAGTGACGCCTTCGTAATGACATAATTTATTGCCGGGGCAGCAATCCTTCATCGTCGAGACAAATTATTGAGCACCGTGATGATGATGATGCTGCTATATATATATAAGATGTGATTGAAAAGAGAAGAAAAAGCCGCGCTTCTTTGAACCTCTGGGGCTCAGATTCATTAAATAGATGATGATTATGATGATGAGTTTTCTTAATGGGGGAAGAAAATAAAAAAAAATCACCTTTATCTGTATATAACGCATGTAGGCCTCTACATCAGCCTACATTTACCAACTCTCCCCCCCCCCCCCTGTTTTTTTTTCTTCTCGCATCTAACCTCCACCTTGTAAGTTCTGATAGCTTTTTGAGAATGATAAGGGCGGGGGGGGGGGGGGGAGAGGAAAAATAAGAAGATTCGGCAATAATCTATAATTGTATATCGAATCGGTGCGTTTACTATTCTAAATTATCTACGGTTGACTATGCGAGAGTCCTTTTATCGTGAATTTGATAGGACGCATGTTTATTCGTTTATTTACTTATTTTTTTCCGAATTGATTATTTCGGAATTTCGGGCAGTTCCAAGTCCAGAATTCCCTTTATCTTGAATTTTCTATTATCTGAATTATTTATAAATACCAGATTTATTTGGTAATAAGAACAGAGAAGAGAAATAATGCGAGTCTTTTTTTTTTTTTTTGGTTTTTTTTGTTTCTACTCAATCCTTAAAAGCGTATCCTACAAAGCATGCAAGTAATACTGTAGCTACTTTTTTGATAAGGAATAAAATAGATTTGCAAAAGGTGAACGGGAACGAGTTCTTGTTTCTTTGTTTTTGATTTTTAGATTGAAAAAAAAAAACATAGTTAAAAACAAAATAATAATGATAATAATAGAAATAAAATGGCCATTAATAGTTGATGAACCGGGAAATGAAGAATATCTTATTACTATTATTAATTGTCTTTTCATTGAAATCGCGATTCCTCCTTTAAAAAAAAAGCCAAAACAAAAAAAATTGGCTGAATGTATATCGTGACTGGTTTTGTTTTTGCTTTTATTTTTAAAGGAAATTCCCAGCATCTCTCTCTCTCTATTTTTTAAAATATTTCCACCAGAATATTTTTTCGCTATGAGGAATCCAGTAAACTCGAATAAACAGGGCTCATGTGAGAACTATACAGACGAAGAAATGAATTGTTTACGAGGAATTTTGTTTAATCCTTAACTAGGCTCTAAAACAAGGGGGTTTCAACCTTTAGGATAGAGGGATTTGATCTGTAAATGTGCTTCTTAATTCATTTTTACAAAATTATATTTGAGGTGGCGTGCCACATCAAATGACTTCGAGAACCACATTTGGCCCGCGGGTCAATGGTTGGGCATGTATGCCCTAAATGCTCAATTTTTTTTAGAGCCGATAATTCTTTTCGTAGTTAGTGACTCGTACTGAAAGTCGGAAAAATCATTTTAAGAAATTTATTTTAAATTGTGCTTCTTATACAGGATCTTATTAGAGATGTGCAAAACCTCAAAAATCGTACATACAATAAATGTATTCAAGTAATATTACTTTCAGATATATAACTACCTTCTTTGTGATTCAAACTATAGTAGGAAAAATTCCGGATTGCAAACTTCAAGGTAAAGAAGAAGAAATGCAAACAAAATAATTTAACAAATTAATGAAATCATAGCCACACATGTTTTGCAAAAAACAAAAAAAAGTTGTTGTCGTTAATTTAACATCTACCGGCAAATTCAAAATATAAAATGGAAAGAATATGATCTCACCTTATGTGCATATAAAGATGATTCTGGTAATTTTTAGCAAACTGACTGCAGTAATGAATGATTAAAGGACCCTTTGCACGTACGCAAATCTACGCATTTCAAAGGTTAAAAAGACTGAAATCGCTGTTGTTGCTTTTAGCATTTTTCGAAATCACTATTGTTGCTTTTAGCATTTTTCGAAATCACTATTGTTGCTTTTAGCATTTTTCGAAATCACTATTGCTGTCTGTAGCATTTTTTGAAAATTTCCTACCGCTCGCGTGTGTGAAAATTATTCTTATATAGTATTGTTTAGAAGCGCACTTGTTCATTTATTCGAAATGCAATTGTTGCCAAAATCAATGTTTGAAATCTTTCGGCCAATCCTTAGAGAACCATTGATTAATGAACCATTGTTGAAAAGACGTCATTGGTTAATGAACCATTGTTGAAAAGACGTCATTGGTTAATGAACCATTGTTGAAAAGACGTCATTGGTTAATGAACCATTGTTGAAAAGACGTCATTGGTTAATGAACCATTGTTGAAAAGACGTCATTGGTTAATGAACCATTGTTGAAAAGACGTCATTGGTTAATGAACCATTGTTGAAAGAAAACGTCATTGATTAACCATTGTTTAAAAACGACATTGATTAACCATTGTTTAAAAACGACATTGATTAACCATTGTTTAAAAACGACATTGATTAGTGAACCATTATGTAGAAAGTTCATTGACTCATGAACCAATTGTTCAAAAAAAGTCATTGTTTAAGAAAACATAATTTGTGTTCAAAATATTCATTGTTCAAAAAAAAAGTCATTGTTTAAGAAAACATCGTTCGTTGTTCAAAAAAAACGTCATTGTTTAAGAAAACATTGTTCATTGTTCAAAAAATTATTGGAAAAACGCCATTGATTAATGAGCCATTGTTTAAAAAATTACCGATTATTTTATAATATTAAGAATGATAATTATAATAATTATCAGAAAATATTAAATATCGTTAAAATTTCCCTACTAAGAATTGGTATAACACAAATTTCAGCTTATATTTTTGGTCAATTAAAATTGTATAACTTTTATTTTAGGAAATAAGAAAAAAATGAAGTAAATTATACTCCCATTTTAACAAGAAGGAAAAAAAAAAATTAATGAATAATCTGTATTATATCCTATTCACGTTTACGTGAGCTTGAAAAATTATCAAAGGGGAAAAAAAAATCTCCTATTCATTATTTTCATAGATTTTTGCTTGTTATTAATAATAATAATGTTATTATATTATGGGTTGAGCCCACCTGTGCGCGAATTTTTCCTTCTCCGCATTATTCAAAGGGCCTGTCGGGTTATAACACTGAGAAGAAATTCAATGCGTAGGGTTAAACCTCAGAATCCAATGGTTGGTGGCCCTCCCATGGCCAAACTGAGAATCAAAATATATATATCAAACATTTGTGTTTTAGATATAGGCTTGGCCATATGGTTGCCCTTCCCGAATTTCTTTTTTTCTCCCTTTGCCCTTGATTTAATGAAAACTGATTCGACTCGAATATTTCTTCCGTTGAACTATTAATTTAGAGTGTCTTCTTTTCATTAATGTATCCCATTCCCCCCCCCCCCCTTTTTTTTTAAATATATTTTTTTCAATGGTTTAGTTGGTGTGTGTGGGACGTTTGGCTTTGATTGATTTACGCAAGCTCGATGTGAATCCAACCTTATACCAAGAATTTCAAAGATAGTTTTTTTTCCCCTTAGATTTCTCAATGTTTCGAGGATTTGTGAACTTGTATAAAGTTTGTTATTCATCATTGTGTAATGTGCATTTGTTCGAAAAAGTTTTATAGCTTCGAGAGTGTGATATTGAGACAGCGGGATAAGCTCTGTGATACCGTCTTAGCGTTTGATAGTGTGGCCCCTCTATGGGTAGTGTTTTTCCAATTGGGTCCTGGACTACGTTGGCCAATGGGGTCCTGGTCTAGTGACCTTGGTCAAACGGGAGCAAGATAAAGGGTTTTTTTTTTTAAAATTCTGAACCATCAGCAATTCCGAATTTTCCTCAGTTTTGAGTATTTATTGTTTCTGAACCTTCATTAATTCTGAAATTATTTACCTTATCAATTCTGGAATTATTTTCCTTAGCAATACTGGAATTACTTCCCTTATCAATTCTGAAATTAATCCTTGATTTCAACAGAAATTCTGAAATTACTTCTTTCATTAATTCTTGATTTCAGCAGAAATTCTAAAATTACTTCTTTCATTAATTCTAAAATAGCTCCCCCTAATCAATTCTTAAATAATTTATTTCATTAATTCTTGATTTCAACAGAAATTCTGAATTCCCATCAGTTTTGAATTTGTATTATTTCTCAACCTTTATTTATTCTGAAATTATATTCTGGAAAATTATATTATATTCTCTTCAAATTATATTCTCTCTCTCTCAATTCTGAAATTATTTGTTTCATTAGTCCTTGATTTCAGCATTAATTCTGATTTTTTTTTTTTTTTTGGATTTTTATCATTTCTGAACCTTTATTAATTTTGAAACAATTTCCCTCAGCAAATCTGAAATAATTTCACTCATTAACTTTTTGATTATTTCCTTCGTCAATTCTGAAATTATTTCCCTGATTAATTCGGAAATCATTTCTTTCATTAATTATTGATTCTCGTTAATTTTTCGTGCTCCTGGGTTTTGGTTTAGGTATTTTCAGCATTCCTTTACATTTAGTGATTATATACTGTACCTGTCTTTTTGGATGTTTCATGTTTTATGTGTGTAAGGATGTTATTATGGACTCTCTTCACTCCCCATATTTTTTAATATTGTGGAATTTTTCCCATTTTCCCTAACAATGTAGTTTCTAAACAATAACCGAATTCTCTTTCATTTTCACTCAAAATTCAAAATACTGTATAGAGAATAATTCAGTTGTGTTCAAACGAATAACTCTTACTAATTTACTTATGATAGATTCGAAGAATATTATGTGTGACCAAACTTCTCTTTCGGTGTACTTTATCCTGAACAAAATCATCAAGATAAGATAAATTCGATAAAAACCGAAAGGAAAAGATGATCCTCCTCAGTAATAATAATATCAAGAATCGTATCAAGACATAAGAAGAGACTTTTGAAAATTACTCACGACTTTTTTTTTCCAAACATCTCGTGGCACGTGCTCAGCCTCACGCCTGTTCAAGCCGCATTTTAAGATGGCAAAAAAAAGTATATATAGGTATATGTACGTATAATATAAGATAAAAACTGTTGTTTCCTCACTTTGGCTTCTGTAGTCTCTCCTTCTTCATCATCATCTTGTTCTTTCCTCCTCTACCGATTATTATTTAGCGGAACTTAATGTTATCATGTGGGTCGCTAGCCCTCAATTACAGCGTTAGTTGAGCAACATAATTGCCTCCATTTAGTTGAAAGGCTTGAAAATGTTACTGCAGTATTTAAAAGAGAGAGAGAGAGAGAGAGAGAAAAAAAAGGAAGAAAGAAAAGAAGATAGAGAAGAATGAAAAAAAATGAGAAAAATATTAAATATAGAAACAAGAATAAACATTGTAGTAGTATTATAACCCAACGCCGCCATCTTAATGAAGGAGTCTCCCCTTAGGTGTGATATGATGCCACATCTTCACTCTAATGAGGTAATCTTAAAGCCAAAATAGTTGGCGATCTTTGCCCCCCCCCCCCACTTTCTTTTTTTTTTTATCATGTCGATTTCTATATAGAATTGTTACGTTGATTTTTGGATTATTGGCGATCGATCGCACGATCTGCGTACGTGTATTAGCTGGCGTCTCGTGAAAATGTTTGGCGAAAAAAAATTTTGATTAATGGTAGTTTGAGGATTGGAAAAAATAATAATAAATTAGCAAGTTGTTGTTATTATTACTGTTTTCTTTTGCAAGATTTCTGACAATGATATGTAATTGGTTGGGGGTATAATTTGAAGAAACATAGCGTTTATATATATATAATCGATATACTTTCCGCGATTAAATTCGAATTCTGTTTAGATGAAGGTGGTGGTCGTTTTGTGCGATGTATGTTGTGGGCATGTTCGGATGCATACCAGTCATTATGATGGTGAATATCAGATAGGCAAGTCGGGCGGTCATAGAATAGGGTTTCCAGAGACCTAGAAAGTCAGGGAAATGAAAAAGTACGAGGAAAATGAAAAATATATGAGAGGAATGAAAAATTGTTTGGGAAATTAAAAAAAATATGAGAGAAAAAAATGGGGAAAAAAAGTTGGTAGGGGAAAGAGTCAAAGGGAAATATGAAAAATTGTCAGGGGAAGTTAGGGAAATGAAAACGTATGAAAGAAATGAATAATTGTTAGAGAAATGAAAAAAAAAAATTGTCAGGGAAAGTCAGAGAAATGAAAAATTGTTAGGGAAAAAGTGAAGGAAAATTTTGGTCAGGAGAAAGTCGTGGAAATGATCGAACAGATTTAGCTGGGAACCCTGGTAGAACCTGGGCCGTCTTACTGTTCGGCCCTGGGACCTCATCTCCATAGGAAGGGGGGTACATGATGAGATCTGCTAATGGTTTTCGAGAGGAAGTATGCAAATATGTAATCTCTTACTTCCAGCCAAGTATGGACTTCTAGAAAATCACTTTGCTCGGGGGAATGGGGGTGGGGGGAGCTGATGTTCAGCCGGCCTTGCATAAATCCTCTACAAGAGGGAGAAGCTCACTGATCTCTAGCCCAGTCCAGGTGCCGGAGATCGCTCCTATTTGTAAAATTTTCGTTCACTGTTAATTTACTAAAAGATTCAAGTTTCTAATTCAATAAGTAGAAAGAATTTCACTTTTTGACGATTGTGGGACGGGACGGGGGGTTGCCCGAGAATGAAATACGGTCTAAAGCATGCCATGGGCGGAAAGACGTTAAGAAACACTGGGGGATACGCGATTCATGGAATTGAACCCAACTTGGGTACAGGCGAGATTTTCATTCATGAAGAAGAAACAACCGTGGGTTGCTCAAATAGAAAATTACCGAAAAAAAAAAAAAATGGTGGAGAAAGGGGTGAATGTGAATCATTTTTCTTCAAGCCTTCCTTTATTTTTTATTTATTATTATTATTATTTTTTAATTTTCTCGAAGACACAACATGTCGTTTCACTTCATGGCACCTCATTACTCTTTGGAACGAGTGAGAGAAAAAAAAAATTAGAAGAAAATATTGCCTTTTTCCGTTCGAACCCACGACCCCATCGAATAATGAGAAAGAAAAAGGCACACACACACACACACACATACATGAGATAGACAGAAAAGAGGGGGCCCCCAGGAGGAAAGAGAGGGCCCCTCCCCTTACCCTGCTGAGAGACAGAGAGAGAGAGAGAGTATTTCGACCGCGACTCTTTCAAAGAACCTCATTAGAGATCTCGAAAATTGATTAATAGATTCTGTTTCCGTGAATCGTATCATTTATTTCTTGTGTTCCTGTTTATTTTCGCGTACGAATACCTCCACTTTTCCTCTTTCTTTTTTTCTTTTCTGTTTTGTTTTTAATTGAAAATTTCTCTTCGCCATCATCTCGTTCTTCCGAAACCACTCTGAGGTGACGGTAATTCGATTCCGCAGAATCGAATGGATGCCAGAATATAATCTTGGACATCGATCTTCTTCTTCTTCTTCCTCTTCGGTTATAAACGTGTGAAGCGAAAAAAAAACAACATATTTTTTTTTTCCCTTGTAAGGCCATGTCATTTGCACATAAGACAGAATCATCCCATGTTTTCAGTCAGTAGGTGGTGGTGTTGGTACTTACATACATACTATCTTGTGTGGTCCGAGCTGACTGGTGTTATTGATTGTTTTCACCACTTTTTCGTAGTAAGAACCACTACTGATGAGGTTCTGGGCAAATTGCGTGTTTTCGAAACCGGCAGTGAGAAAATTTCTCTCAACAGACTAGACCAGTGTTTTCCAAAGTGGACAATATCGTCCTCTTGTTTGGCGATGGAATGGTCCGGGGTGGGGGGGGGGGGCGATAGAAGCTCTACGGGTATAACATAAGATCCTGTGGCTTCGCTTGAGTTGCGGGCGATGAGAGAAAAAAATTTCTGAAGAAGCGAGCGATGGGGCAAAAAGTTTGGGAAACTATGGACTAGACCCATACATGCTCAACCTGTGGCCCTCGGAGTCATTTGATGTGGCCCGCGAACCTCAAACTTTATTTTGTGAAAATAAGCTAAGCAGCACATAATCAGATTCCTTAAGTGGCCCGCGGCACATTTACGAATCAAGTGGTCCTGGGATATTCTAGGGGCGGGGGGTGGGGGCACGAGTGAAAATCAGATGAAAGCGGGAGCCACGACAAGTGGTCAAAAGAGGAGGGCACACAGAGGTGGGCAGAAATGAAGCTTTCAAGTGAAATATATCGAGGAAAAAAATGTGACTGATTTCAGAATCCTCCAGGGCTTATGCTGGCATAGCTCGGAGCCTCATATCCATAGAGGGCCCTACATGATGAGATCTGTAAGTATTTAAATACGCAAGTGTTGTGTTTTGCAGTGGAGTACGGGGACCCTAGAACATCACTTTGCCCGAGAACCCATGATGTTGAGATGGGCCATGCATGTCTCTCGTAAGAAGGAAGTTCACCAAACTCTAACCCAGGGTAGGTGTGGACCGGGAGAGAAATGTCGAGGGGGGGAGGGGTATTTATTATGTAAGTTCGTTGGATCTCGTCCCGTATTTTCCACAGAACTATTTTCCCATATAATTCGGCTGTTGGGTGGATGACCCCCCCCCCCCCCCCCCCCTCTTCTGGGTCCGTGCCTAGCCCAGGATTCCAGAGATCGACCTTATATACAAAACTTTTTGTTCATTATAAATTTAGTTTTGACTGAATTGAATTCAATAAATAGAAAGGGTTTCGCTCTTGGATGAGGGGGGGGGGGGGGATCATGGTCGAAAAAAGATTGAGAAACACTCCACCAGACTCATAGACCATCATGGCCGACTTGAATGTCTAAAAATACTATAAAAATCTCTTCTCTCTCTCTCTCTCTCTCAAAAAAAAAATGACAGAATCGTGATGAATCACATAATTCAACCATAATGCTTCTATAAATAGAAACTAGGCCGAATTTGCCTAGTATATTCCCACATCTTATTTTGACCACTAGAACTAGGCAATCAGGTTTTAGCATCGATGTTATAGCCTATATATTTAGGTGCACGTGCATATATTACCGATTTCCTTATGGCCTTCACGTATGAAGTTCAAAATGGGAAAATGGTGGAACCTATGCACAATAAAATTAAACCAGGCCTTTCTCAGAAATGAAAGGCGGGAAAGAAAAAATTTTCTCATCCTTCTTTGGTTTTTTTCCCCCCATCATCATCATGAAGAGTTACCAGCCAACCAACCCTTGTACAGGTGAGCTGTAATAGGGGCCGTGACCTAGGCTAGGTTGGTGCCAACCCTATCTTTCCTTCATATTGTGGGTGTTGGGAGTTAATTTTCTTTCTTTTTTTTTGTAATATTTCTTTAATCATTTAATGCTTTCAAATTCGTAGATAGAGGGCCGCATCCCCACCAACCCCCTCGGCCTCCTATTTCTTTACCATCATGTGAATCCCTTCGACCTCTACCTGACTGTATTATGTGGTTAGTTAGCGTGGCTCTTTTTCTTGGCGATCATTTATTTCGACTCTCCTCTTTGGCTTTTCCTTTGTTCTCATTAGAAGAACGAACTGACCTGTTGCGTATGAGTATCGCCAAATCACGAAAAAGTTATTACGAGGACGTACTGGAAAATTACTAGTGTAGCGTGTATGTGGCTCATATTGTTACTGCTTCCAGTTATGCAGCTCATATATTCTCTCTCTCTCTCTCTTTCTACTATTTGAAATGTTACGGGTAGGTTCTGCAAGTTTAACAGTTGAACCTCCTACTACTACTACTGACTGTACCACCACTGCTATTAGTATTTTCCAGGAACCATAAGATCATTTCCTATTCGGAATGAGATGTTATTTGCCGCTGCTAGTGTTCGATGGTTTCTCCGCCATCGTGTGTGGGTTTATATACAGTCGAACCCTGATTTAACGAGTGTCTGACGATATAAGACCGATATTTTTATTCATTGAATCAGGGAAAATCGTTACACCGGGGTTGAGACACATAGTTTATACGCACGAGAAATCCGAAAAAAATTCGTTAAATCGTAGTTTGTTATATCTGGCCCCATTGTATCATAGGTTGAATACGGGGGAGGGCGAAATCGTCTTCCCCATTCACCAAAATGTTTTTATTATTAACATGGGTAGGTAATTGGAGGTAGACAACCGTCGCCCCCCACTCCGTTCACTATACAACCACCCTCCTCATTCAAAGAGACCGTACCCACTCTTCAACCCGTTTTCTAGAGATGGGAGTACCGACTATGCGCCGGTCATCCGAAGAAGAGTACCCCCCCCCCCCCCATGACATCCCATGTGGAAAATTCTGACAAGACTCCGGAACGTATGCCCGGGATGAATCTAATTACATGTATTTTCCCGCTTTTTTCCACAAGAGGGGCAGGAGGGGGAAAGATGTGCTCTCGAGAACATCCTGACCCTGGAGCCTTGGACATCCATCATGCGTAGCGGTCCCCTGAACAAGGCTTTTGGAGCCCTATGACACGAGGACGAGCATAATTTGAATGAATGAATGATTAGGACGGTTCAGTTGAGGCATCGAAACACTCTTGAGTGATTCTGTAGCTACTGAAGTGCCCACTAGATGGGGGGGGGGGGGGGGAGTGAGTGAAAAATCCTGCGTATTGGGTTCGCGGGTTCGCCAAAGATCAAGGTTCCTAGAGTGCTTCTCGCGCATAGTTACTCTGCCATACTCTAATCAATTTAATGCATATTCTTTAATTCAACTTGTATGCATAAGCGTATTGAAAATAGCAGGAAAGAGCTTCGTGTGCGCGCGCGTGCGTGCGTGCGTCCGTCCTAAACAGTCTTTGCTCATACTTACAGGGGGTAACTGATTGAGAAGTCCATCACGAGTAGGCAAATCGGGCGTAAGCATCAATCCCGTAGGGGACAGAGCGGGGGGTCACGGTTGGTCTGAAGGAGGGCGTAAACATCGGAGAGCACTCTTGTGGAAGAGGTTTTCAAGTGGTGGAAGGGGGGGGGGGGGGGTTCCCGAATATCAAGAGCTGTAAAATCTGAATACTAAAAGCTTTAAAAATATTTATTTTGTGCTACAATGGAAATATCCATATTGGAAAAATATCCATGTGAAGGATATCCATAAAAATAAAATATCCATATCCCGTGAAGGGCTATTTATCGGGCAGGGCGAATATGGTAGGAGTAAGGGCGTAGGGTGAATTACGTCCCGTATTTTACACTGAACAAAACCATTATTTTTCTATTATATTACTGGTTTTTTAGTGAGATGGGCAATCATCCCTCCTTTTTTTGTAGATCCGCGGCTGGTTCCGTGGAACAGTTTCGCAACCGTCAAGAGCTCTGCGAGAACTAAAACTTTGGAAACATCTGCTTTCCATGTTTTTATTCTCAGTGAGCACCATGGTGCTCGCGAGCAACGAGTTGAAGATGATGTCGTGGATATTGCGGATGCATTTTGGTCAAATACAACGCCACAACAGGCAAATTGCCCAACGAGGTGGTTGACTTAACAGCATCATGGATCCCCGAGCCATTTTTTGGAGGCCCTACCTACTACATCACCCCCCCCCCCGCGGAACCCTCAACGAATCGGTACATGCGGGAATGTGCGTGTACGTGTAGTGAAACCTGACGTGAAGTTTTTTTTTGTTTTTCTGTAATGCTTGTTATGTGTAGTGCTGCCATCTGCCACCAGTTTTTCTAACTATGAGTGAAGTGTTATGATTGAATGATTTATCGTTGTAGGACTGTTGCTCTCTGTGGCGAGACTTTTAAACGGGGAGATCAGCTCGCATTTGCGCCTTGAAGTTGGGAACCACAGAAAACCAACTTCAGCCGACCACCACTGTGGGGTTCGAACCCGGATCCTCGCATCGCGAGTCCGTCACTATAACCACTCGACCACCACAGCGGCTAAATTTTCATGAATGAAGCTAGAGCCACTCGTGTCCAGCCTGGCCCAATAGTCATTCGCAAATACTTATATATTGTTTCGAATGTTTGCCTTCCTTTGCTGCAATGCATCACCAGTGGCATAGGCCAACGCCAGCTGTAGTAGACTATAGCGGCCTACTACAGCTGGTGGTGCATAGGCTGTCTACATGGCCCCCACATCCTGAAGCAGGGCCCCTAGGCTGGGATCTGTTACGCCCCCCCCCTCCCCGACCAGACTTTCATGGGGCCCCTTTATGATGATAATTTGTAGTGTGTAAAACTAAAAAATTATTAAAATCACTCCTGGTCCAAGGGCTGGAGCCTTGTCAGCCCACCCCTTGTGGGGACCATGGCTGTCTACACACTGGCCCAGCTTGGCCCAATGTTCCTTGATGAATATTTGCTTCATTTTTACTCTCTAAGTTACGATTGTTGGCGTTCTCCGACCAATGTGTGGCCAGACTTGATATCGGGAAGGAAAGCGACTCCTTTAATTTGAGTGGAAGCTGAAAGGTCCTGTGTGGTCGTTCTCCTCGGCCAACATTCCTTCCAGCCTCCAACATCGTTAATTATGAAGCGGCCACAGTACTTGCCCATTACCAACCTTGGAACGCGTTGGGCCACGCTGGACACTAGTGTGGCTCTTGCCTTCTGTGAATCCGTTCCAAGACCCGTAACTTTGATGGTAGAAGCTTCGAGATTACTCAAGTCAGAAATATTTGAGAAATTAACCAAAAAAAAAAGAAGAAAGTATTTCGTTCGGGAAACGGTGGCAACAGCAACGCCTTGGAAGAAATAGGTTGTGTGTGTGTGTGTGTTTATGTGGGGGAGTAGGATTATGAAAACAAGCTGTCAAAAAAAAGAGAAAAAATCCAGACTCTTCTCGTTCAAATAAGAAATTCATTTTATAATGTGAGGTGTTTGTATTACTAGAGCTGGTCGTTTTGTAACGCTACATTGCCATTAGTTATGTTTGCTTTTCCCTCTACCTTGTTTTCTCTACGGGAGAATATGGGGGGGGGGGGAGGCAATACATATCTTTCTTCCCCCCCCCCCCCGATTCACGTCCATCATTAGGTTTTTTTCTTTCTTTCCATAGTGATATGAGCACAATTTCTTTTAACGTATATAGCGGAAAAACCTTGGAGAAGAGCCTATGGAATAACATTGCTGTTTTTCTTCTTCCCTCAACGTGTCTTCATATTCAGGATCTTTGTCTTTTCAAAATGAAATGTGTGTTTCGGAATTGTAACTCATAATTTGAGCTCATTAGTGATTCACAGTGGCTTGTTAGTTTTTCACCTCCTCATCCCCGGTCTAGGCCAGGGGTGTACAACCTCCGGCCCGCGAATCAAAAGAAGCCCGTCAAAGAGTTCCATCCGGACCCGCGAAAGATGTTCTGGTAGAAAAATATCAATACGCACACTACGCGCGAATCTTTTTCAAAAAAAGATTTTCCTGTGTACTTGTAGTCTATTATTAAATCACGTGAAAATACGGGAATGTCAAGGGAAATACGGGACGTATGGTCATTTAAGTAATGACCAATGACCATTAATACTGGTTGTTTAAGCACAGTACTGTTTAAGCCCAGTACTTTGACTGTTAGTAACACTGATCCTGCTTTGATCTGATCCTAATTCTGGAAAGATCCGTAGGTCCGGTGATGCCCACCCCCCAACCTCACAGGGTTGGTGCTAAGGGCTACAATCCAGGGGCGATTCTCATCTTTCGTTTTTTTTTTACACTGTAAATTCTTTATAAAGGCGCGTGAAAATTCTGCCATGGTGGGGTGGGGGGTACCCGCCAAAGATCCCAGCCTACGGACGCTTCTGTAAGCGTGGGTTCAGTCTACATCAACTCGAATAATCGAGGTCCTACTACATACTTCAGTGCAGTCGAATCATGTGGTTTCCAACTTCGAGGCGCAAATGCGAGCCGATCTCCCAGTTAAAAAGGTCTCGCCCCAAAGAGAGAGCAACAGGCCCCTTCAGCGATACAATAATTCAATCATTACACTTCACTCATACATAGTCAGAAGAATTGGTGGCAGATGGCAGTACTGCACATAACAAGCATTACACAGAAACAAACCTCACGGTAGTTTCACAACATGTGCTGATTCGTTAGAAGGGGTCATTCAAGTATTACGTCAGCATCGAGGGGGGGGGGGGGTTGAGGGGGGGTTCGGATTTGCTGACTTTTGATGACAAGGGGGAGGGGGGTTTGAAGGTCGCTTATATACGTCATCAACCACCCCTTTTTGAAGATATGAAATATTCTAAGCTGCAGACGAAATTTTGCTGACGGGGGGGGGGGGGGGGTGTCAAAAATGGCTGAAAATCTGCTTACGTAATACTTGAATGCCCCGAAGTTCCGCAGAGGAATATGAATGAATATGAGGTTTAGTAGTAGTACAGTCGAATCTCGTTTCAACGAATACCGTTATAGCGAAAAAAATCTTGATTTAACGAAAACTTTTCTAATTCCCCCCCCCCCCTCAGTTTAAATAGGAACAGTGTGAAAATCTGGAATCCCTTTATATAACGAAGTTATTTCTCTAATATCTCTTAAGAGTTCGTTATAACGGGATTCGACTGTATATATCATTCAATAAGATCGACCTAATATACTAACGGCAGGGTTAATCGAGAGGTTATATGATGTCGGGCATTTTCTATACGACCGCAAAGTGTAACTTCTTTTCTTTCTTTTCTTTTTTTTTTTGAACCCGTTAATATCATTATTGTATCATCATCATCATCTTTATCTACACCACGTAACAATTATTAACGGAGAAAGCGGATAACAACAGCAACAACTCCAGTTATAGAAAGTGATGAGTAGTCCTTTGCATCAAATAGAGCAGTTTTCAAGTAATTGAATGGACGGAGAGAAGTTTGGAGGGGGGGGGGAAGGAACATCTTTTCTTATTCTTACATTATTATCTCTTACCTTTTCTTTCTTTTTTTTCCTTGATTACTACACACACGCGACGAGATAGAAGAAGAGAAATACTTTCTACTCCTTTTCCTCCTTCTTCCTCTTCTCTTTGGTAATAAAGAAGAAGGGGGGGAGAGAGAGAGGGCGCTCCTATTGACACGAGGATTAATGGGCACCACCGCTTCCCCCCCGACTTCTCCGGAGGAAGAAAGGAGAGATGGGGGGGGGGGAGAGTATTCAACACGAACAAAAAATCTGATTGGTCCGTTTGCCCAGGTGGAACGCTTGACCTTCATTGACGCTTGGGTCTCCTGCACCTTCTTTGCTCTTTTCGCCTTTTCTCCCCTTTTTCATTAGATACATGATAATATATTTCGGTTTAATTCCCCCCCCCCCTTCCCCGTCTGTCGTCTGCTTTTTTTTTGTACTTGTAACTATATAAACTAGTGTCGTTTATTATTATTATTGTTATTATTGTCGTTGGATGCGGTGACATAATATTCCGAAAGACTTTTATCTCACTTGCAAATGAGTCTTTTTAAGGGAGCGATGGTCGAACAGGTTTACTTTTTTTTTCTTTTTTTTTTTTGTTTCGTGTTTCGATGATGGTGATGACCGCGGTGTTGTTCGAAACCGAAAGTCCTCCTGCTGGTGCTCGTTCTCGTGACATTCCTTTGAGGATGGACACATTGCTGCTTCCCCCCCTTTCTTCCTCGACCTTTTAATTGTCCCTTTTTTTTTATTTTACTCTCCGGACCATTGTCTCGAGTCCTTCCTGATGGTGTGTCCGTTTGTAGTGAGGTGCGTGTGTGCATACACATTCATATTATGTATAACACGCGCTGCAGAAAACGGCATGTATAATGGACATACCAGCATTTTTGCAGCATGTTCACAATAACTAATTCCTTAGATTTTTATCTTGTGTGGTATGGTAATTCCTATCGTGGGGCACACCTTCAAGAAACGGCGGCGTCTTGAGATTTAACGTGATGTGAACTGGTCTTTTTTGGAGATGTGACTGGTGTCTGCCGGATGGAAAAAAAAAAAAAAAAGCCGTTGAACATAGCTGATTTTCTTTCTCTCCTACCCCCCCCCCCCCCATTAAACGACGGCCTGGTGAATAATACACTAGCCAAGTTTAACGATGTGTAAATCTCACCAAGGTTTGCCACAGCAGCCTTGGACAGCTCTTGGGAGGAGGCCCGTGGGCAAAGTAGTCATCAATTAGGGCCATATAACAAGGGTTGTCTCATGAGGGGCTGGAGTCGGTACCAGCTGACTTCACTCCCCTGCAGAACTGAGTGCGCCCGCTTTGCTACCTTATTATGTGTTCTGCCCATTTTATATAACTAAATTCTTTCCAAAATTATCTTTCCGATTATTTTCATTAGTATCTGTATATTTCTCTGTATATGGCTTGCTCCCTTCAGCCATTTAAACATTTAAAATGCTGCGAAGTTTCGCATTTGCTTATGAGGTAACTTCCACTAAGAATATTTTCCTCTGATCAGTTGAATCAAATTGGTTGATTGAAAGCCAACTCGAGGCAAATAATGTCAATTATCTTCTGAACTTTCTAATCATTTTTAATTACCTTTTTGTTTCCATTTGAATTAGTGTAGCTTTTAAAAGCCTGGAACTTCGTTATTATCAATATAACTGCAACATAAATACATGGAAAGTAAATACATATAAGCAATTTACAGTTTGCTCGATCGAGCCTCTTACATTGGGACACCCGTATTTTGCAAAGTCTCTGGGTCTTTAGGAAAAGTATGATAAATGACTTGAATTCCAAGTTTCTTTGTCTTCCAAGAATTGTTCTTCCATGTTGCAATCACATAAGAACTCATATTTGTTCATCACTGATTTACGAAATCACAAAAAATTATTACAAGAATACCACCCGTGCATACCAGTGTCACTGAAACAACACCATGATCACTCAAAACCAGTAAAATAAGCAATTAAAATTTTTGATAATCCTCTTCAATACAGTACGTTTTGTAAGCTGATGTCGTCTGCAAGGGAAAAAAGTAGCAGGGCCGTGACGTCACACAACAGCTCCAAGACTACGCCCACTGAGCCAAGGTGGCAAGCGTAACATAAGAGATGAATCAGGCCTCACTATATAGCCCTGGGCATCAATGGCTCTTTCCCAACAAGGGTAAAAAATGCATAGCCAGTAAAAATACAGTCGGCCCGCTCTTCTCAGATAACGTATACCCCCGCTTAAACAGTTAAAATCCTCTGGAACCAAAATTTCTCCTATAGAGACGTTGTTTCCCTGAGATAGATGCATTTATTTCTGAGGATGTACCGAGCTTTTAAGATTCCTCTTCTTCCCTGATGGATGCTGCTCCGTGCGAACTAGATGAACAAAACATATTATGTTTGTATGTGATAGTTATATATGTGTATGAGAGGTATGTGCGTGTGGAAGAAAAACAATGAAGTAAAAAAACTTTCAGCAAAGCTGCGCTTACGACCGTATTCACTGACAGAGTTTAAGTGCAATCGCAGGTTAAATGATTATAGAGATCGAAACAGATTGGTTGTCGATCTGTACTTCTTTAACCTACGATTGCAGTTAAAATCTGTCGGTGAATACGGCCGTCGGTATATTAACATAATTTTAAGGAAATATGATTTATGTAAGCCGTAGCTTACTTTAACAACGAAGAATCAAGTTTCGGAAAGCAAATCAATATCCCAGCAGATGGAAAAAATTTGAACAAATTTTATGGTCTTCAAAAATAACCCAACGGATGTATTATTTCTAAAAGAATGAATTTTAACCTGAACAGAATCCGTCGTTATTCGAACACTATTATATATATATAACTACTGTTAATACATATCAACTGCTATGTATATAATAAATTTTTTGGACAAAATATTTGGAATTAATGGCAATTATGTTGTCAAGTTAAGAATTAGAAAAAATCTAGACGTCAGAGTGGATAATTCTGGCCTCAAAGTATTTGTCTCCAGTACATACGTACCTTTGATTATTTTACTATTGTTCTCTGTCGAGCCCATAGAGAGCGCTAACTTTCGCCATGAAAAGTAAAAAATCTCAGGTGTTGTGATCATTGTGATTCGATAGATTTTGCATTTCCTTTTGATGTATGATTTGTTTCAGAAACTGTTTTAATATTGATCCTTCACATCAGCTTTCAATATACAAACTATAGTAACAGTGTTGAATGTCTATTGAATTGTTCCCTACTTAATCGGATATGATGTGCTGGAACCCGTTGATATATCTTTCTTTCCGTTTAAGCGGGGTAGACTGTGTCATTGATATTTTTAAGCTGCCTAGTCATGAGGGGCTGCACTTACACGTGCAGGAATCAGATCCAGGATGACCAGAGCTTGGTGCGTTTGAATACTGCTCAGGCAAAATGGAAGCCTTGTCCCCCCCCCCCCCCCTTTCCATCTCGACAGATGCTACGAGCACAAAAAAAAAAATAATAATAATAATACAGTTGAGAAGGAGGATGGCGCTGCCTAGCTTTCCTAAGTACCGGAAATAATATGAGAAAATTTTGCCTGTTTCCTAAAATAAACGGGATGATTCTAAGGACAGTAAGTCGCCCTCCGGATACATTGCATTACCTCCTCATCCTTGGTCTAGTCCAGGGGCGTACATTCTTTTGACCGCGTACTGAATGCAGCCCCCACAAGGGTCTCCATCCGACCCGCGAAAGGAGTATGCGTTAAAAAAATGGGTATCAGTACACACAACACACACACGATAGCCATACTACAGCATATCTGGGCTGACAAGATATATTACCTCGATAAAAATACGGTATATCGCCAATTAACGCCAAAGGTGTTGTCAAAGGTCGCCATTTATCACCTGAAATTTCAAAAAAAACCGCTTTTCGCAGTGGATTAAATGCAATTCGCTCAAAAAAAAAAGTTTGAATTGGCAAATATGTGAGTAAGCTTCGAATAGGTTGCGTTGAAAGTATCGGGGTTGGGGGAATGTTTTTTCCCATGTACTTTCAATGCAGTTTACTCTGAAGTTCTTCTATCAATTTGTAATAATAATTATACAATGCTTGATTGCTTCACATAGAATAAAATGTTTAATCAGTTACTAGAAATGACTTGATTCTGTCTTCTTCAGGTGATGGTCACAGTTACAGACACCAACGACAGTCCGCCGGTATTCGACAGCAGCTCGTACCATGTCAGTCTGTCGGAGAACGCGATCGCCGGTCACACCGTCCTCACGGTGTCAGCCTCAGACCCGGATGTAGAAGGCAGCCTCACTTACACGCTGGTTGACGAAGCCCTGGACGGCAAGTTCCGGTTGGATCCTCACACGGGGGCTCTGGTCCTGGCTCAGCCTCTCGATAGGGAAGCTGTACCCGTGCACGAAATCCGTGTCAGGGCTTACGATGGCGTACAGTTCACTGAGACCACCGTCATCGTCGAGGTAGGACTGTTGAAATTCAATTCAAAAGAAATTATGAGAATCGTATTTTTTTTTCCCCTTATGATTTCACATTAATTTACGTTTTTCCTCTTAATTATGACGTCACAGCTTATGGATTCCAACGACAATTCACCTATATTCGACCATTCAGTTTACTCCTTCGACATCCCGGAAGGTACTCAACGCGGTGCTCAAGCTGGCGTGGTCTCAGCCACCGATGCCGACGTCGGTGTCAACCAGCAGATCAGTTACTCGGTGCTCAGCGACTGGGGCAACGACGTCTTTTCGCTGAACCCACAGACTGGTGTCTTCACTCTGACGTCTCACCTCGATTACGAACAGGTACGTAACTCAAAACTTTTTCTTCAAACGACATTTCTTTTCCCCAATGTGGCAATTCATGGTGTGAAAAAATTGCTTACTCGTGTAGTAATACATTGCTGTCCCAAATTGTTCGCACAGCAGATATCTCTGCAACCATGGGGTTTAGAAACATTGTTTTCATTGCAAAAAGTTTTCAAATGACGTGCGTTTGCTCAAAATGTCTTGAATTTTCTAAGGGGTCGTATACACATAAACATAGAAAAACAACCTTTTTATGGAGAACCCTGTGTGCTAAAACTCCTATTAGGGGAAATGTAAATGAGGCTCTGAGAAGTCATTTACAAAAAATTACATATTTTTAAGTGCGATATTAACGGAGATACAGTATTTGACTATGAAGTTCTCGGCAGTTATCACCAATGATTGATAGTGTGGTTCTCAAAATGCGAAACTCAAATTAAATTCAAAGTTGTAAAAATTCTGCAGTTGTCAAAAAATGCTATTGCTATTTATAATGAATAGAATGATTCAGTTCATTCTATTCGTGTACAGCAGTTTCCCAAACTTTTTGTTCCATCTCCCCCTTTTCAACCCATTGGCCCCCTCCCCCCAATTAAAGAAAGCGAACCCATTGGATTCTATGTTATACCCGTAACTTCAATCGCCCCCTGGAAAATATCATCGCCAGACAGGCGATATTGCTTTCTTTGGGAAACACTGGCGTACAGTCTCTAAAAATAGGAACTTTTGAGCTAATGAAAGCTTGCCATCGCAGTAATAACTTGCCAAAACAGAGTGAGTGATTTTATGTATTTAGTACCTCGATAAATATTTCATTCAATAATATGAAATATTTTGCAAATGACGTTTTAGGTATATATGAATTGACATCATCATCATCATCATTCCCCCCCCCCCCCCCAGACTTCCAAGTCTATCTCCGCCTCTGCGGAGTCTGTATAAAAAGTTTGTTTTTTATGTGTATACGACCCCTAAAATAAATTTGAGATTTTAAGTAACTGCATGTCATTTGAAAACTTTTTGCAACTGAAAGCATGTTCCCAAAGTCAGCGGTTGCTCAGAGATATCTGCTGTGTAAACAAGTTGCGACAGCCTGTATAAACGTACGATAGCGAGTCCGCGACGCCACCGTATAGTTTTAAAATGCCACTGATTTTATCATCATAACAATTTTTCCGTCCAATTTAGATGCAGCACTACATTTTCGTCATCCAAGCTCAAGATTCGGGTAACCCTAGTCTTTCGAGCACTGTTACCGTGTATTTCAACGTGATGGATCTGAACGACAACGCTCCGCTGTTCGACCCCATGAGTTACAGCGATGAGGTTTTCGAAAATATTACTGTGGGGACCAGTATCCTGAGGGTCAGCGCGACCGATTTGGATTCAGGTAAAGAGGAATTCACTTATTACTAATTACATTTATGCACTGTATTCCATGTTCTTCCGACAGAACCCCCGTAAATGACCCTTCCTTTTTCTTGATTATTTATTTGCAGGTGAAAATGGTCACATCTTGTACAGCATAGTCAGTGGCAACGACGACGAACGTTTCGCCATCGACAGCAAAGGCAGCATATTCACGACCAAAGCTCTGGACCGAGAAACACAGTCTTACTACAGCTTGACCGTCAGCGCCACCGACCAAGCCCTCCAGGTTGAGAAGAGACTGACCACCACCGTCCAGGTGAGCGTCATACTGAAGGACGTTAATGACATGGCTCCGGAATTCGTCACACCCAACGAGACGGCGATCCAGGAGAACGTCCCGCCGAATACGGTGGTCATGGCTATAAAGGCTATAGATAGGGACGAGGGAAGGAACAGTTACATCGAGTACTCGGTGGCCCACGATTCCGACGCCAAGTTTACTCTCGGGCCCATCGACGGCCTGCTCAGAATAGTAGGCCCCTTGGACAGAGAGCAAAAATCGAGTTACACCATAACCGTCGTGGCAAAAGACCGCGGCCACCCACCCCAATCAGCCGAAACGGAGGTCACGATACACATCCTGGACGACAACGACAACAGTCCCGCATTCCACCAGAAGCAATACAGCGGCACCGTATCCGAGAACATAGGTATAGGACTGAGCGTACTGCAGGTGTACGCCAGCGACATAGACGAAGGTCCGAACGGGCAGGTCAGATACTCGATCGTAGGTGGCGATCCCAATCACGATTTCGTCATTGATCAGGACACCGGTATAATCAGAGTCAGCAAGAACCTGGATTATGAGAGGATGAACAGGTACCTTCTGACCGTTCAGGCCGAGGACTCCGGCGAAGACGTCCGTCACGACACATCCTCCGTGACCATAGTCGTCACCAACATCAACGACAACCCGCCGATATTCCACGATTCGCCCTACCTGGTGCACGTCATAGAGAACAGCCAGTCTGTGCCGGTGTCGCTCATGTCGATATCGGCTTACGACAGCGATCAGGTTTCGAGCAACCAACTACAATACTTCATCAAGGACGGCAACAGGAGCATCTTCTCCATCGACACCAATTCGGGAGATCTCAGCGTCCAGAAGGCCCTGGACAGAGAAGACAAGTCGGAATACACCATCACCGTTGTGTGCATAGACTCAGGTAAGTCGTTTCATTCACTTTGATTCCATGTCAATTCAGTATCAATCCCTATGGCATTGTTTTCTATTAGCACTAACCTGAGGACATCCAAGTGGTGGCTTTCGGTGCACTTTACCCGGTTAAGTTTAGGAGAGTGAGGATGCAGCTACTGGATTGCTGATCCGGGTCACTATGTACCACTATGTCACTATGTATCTGGTGGCTAGTACCCACCAGAGCTGGACTAATCTATTGCCCGACATGTAAAAATTTTGACTGGGTATGTTTTTTTTTTTTTTCGACCGCATGTCCGAAGTTCTGCTTTGTTTCGAAACACATCCCGCGGATCTATTAACAATCTCTTGTAGACCTCTAAGGGCATGGGCTGAGATACGGGGGGGGGGGGGCACCCCCCAGTCGACTGATCTAATGTATATATGAATTGACATCATCGTGCCCCCCCCCCCAGACTTCCAAGTCTATCTCCGCGTATGTCTAGGGGTCCGCGGATCACATTTTGAATAGCTCAATACCTGAAAAGCTGGACACATATCTCCTCACATTCTCTTTATGGACATTTTTAGGGAGATTGCAAACAACTGCTGTATGTAAATCGGCCATTTCACGTGGTTTGATCAAATGATCACGTGGTTGGTGTTTCTCAATATTGAACCATGTCCTTTTTTCTACGACCCTAGGATTTCCACGGCAGACTGGTTCCGGGACGATCACGATAGCCGTCGATGATGTCAACGACAACAAGCCTACATTCGAGAGGACCGAGTACGTCACGACCATCATGGAGAACCTCCCGCCATCTTCTTCGATCATCACTGTCACTGCGATGGACAAAGATTACGGCAGGAATGCAGAGCTCAGGTATGTTAACCAATTTTTAGTTCGTCTTCTGTTGTTCCCACGTTCTGTTATTCTTTGACATGGGAATGTTGGATAGTACCAATTAATACACACTAACACGCTCCTTAAATTTCCCACAGGTACTCTCTACACGGTAATCACGGTGACAAGTTCTCAGTGAATCCAGAGACTGGTACGATTAGCACGAAAGCTGTATTAGACAGAGAAGAGAGGGAGGTGTACAGCATGATTCTGATGGCTCAAGATTCGGGTTCGATCATCCAACACACGGCCACCACCAACATCACTGTGACTGTCGAAGACGAGAACGACAACAGGCCGCTTTTCGCCGAGGACAGCTACACTGCGTACATACCAGATTCGGCTGCTGGAGGTAACTTGAAATTCTCTCTGAAGGGTAATACTAACGTTCTGGTCTGCCTTTCAGGCATATTTGTCCTACGCATGTACAGGTTTGCCGGAAAAGGCATATCTGCCCTACACACTGACAAGTTTTCCTGCAAAGGAATATATAAATTTGGCATATTTGACCTTCACACGTTCAGGTCTACCCTGGAAATACATGCATTTATAATTTTGGCATATCTGCCCTAAACATGTTCAGATTTGCTTGCAAAGGCATATATGATTTTGGCATGTTCTTCCTACACACGCTCATATTTGCCTGCACAGGCATATACAGTAAAGTTTTGGCGTATCTCTTCGCACATGCATATTTTAATTTACGCACGTACAGGTTTGCCTGCACAGACATGTATAATTTTGGCATATTTGTCTTACACACGTTGAGGTTTGTTTCCGCAGGTATACCTGTCTAGCGGACTTTGTATTGCTCTGCTGAATAAAAAAGGTTAAGTTCCATTGGTGGAGAGAATAGACCCTCTCAATGGTCAAACTTGAGCCTGTCCATTTTTAAATCGTTGGTTGTTTGAATGTAATTTCTTTCTTTCTTTACAGGTCATTTCGTGTTTGGAGCGTCAGCCATCGATTACGACGCGGGCATAAACCGGAGACTGGTATACCACCTGTCAGGGACGGACGCAGACAAATTCCAGATAAATCACGACACCGGGGTCGTGAAGCTCGTGCAGAAACTCGGCAACAAGTCTGAGGGATATCAGTTGGAGATCCACGCCACGGACAGCGGTATGTCGCCACTGTCCTCCACGACTCTGGTGAGGGTGTTCACCGAGCAGGCGAAGCTGTTCCCACGCTTCCACGGCGGATTGCGGAGCTTCAAGTTCTCCGAGGCTTCGGAGAACGCAATCGTCGGAAAGGTGTCGGCAGTCTCACCAAAGACCGGAAGCAGCGGTGACATCACCTACAACATCGCCGGTGGGAACATCGACCACGTGTTCAGCATAAGACCGAAGCTCGGGGAGATCAGGCTAACAGGTGGCCTGGATAGAGAGAATATCGCCGCTTATGAACTCTGGGTAGAGGCTCGAGATAGCGACGAGCCCTCGCTGGCCAGCACGGTCAAACTGGAGGTCATGATAACCGACATAAACGACAACACCCCGATATTTAGTAAGTTCGGATACAACGCTACGGTGAGAGAAGAGCTCGAACCTCCCTTGTTCGTTGTCGCTGTGGAAGCCACTGATGCAGATGCCGGTGATAACGGGATCGTGGAGTATCAGATGGCGACGTCGAACGATAAAGACCTACCGTTCTCTTTGGATCCGAAATCAGGCAAGATATTCACGACGACGACCCTCGACCGTGAAGAGACAGAGAACTACAGGATGGTTGTGGAAGCCGTGGACCACGGCAATCCGAGAAGGACCAGCACCGCGACAGTTTACATCGCGGTTCTCGATAAGAACGACAACCCACCGCGTTTCACTAGGTTGTTCAGCGCCAACGTCACCGAAAACGCTCCGATAGGGACTTTCATAATCCAGGTCACGTCCTCGGACCGCGACATCGACACGAACGCGAATGCGTCCTACAGTTTCACCGAAAACCCTGGTGGCAAGTTCCACATAGATCCGGTGTCCGGGAACGTGACTGTCGCTGGGTATCTCGACCGCGAAGTGAAGGACGAGTACCTACTGAAAGTGGCAGCAGTGGACGGTTCGTGGCAGGCAGAGACACCTCTCACGGTCCTCGTCCAAGACGTCAACGACAACATGCCCGAATTCAGCGTACCGGAGTACATGTTCAACGTGCCCGAGCTGATGCAAGGAGTGTCCTTCATAGGTCAAGTGACAGCCACGGATAAGGACAAAAAAGGACCGGATTCCTTCGTGACGTACTCCTTGAAGAGGCCGTCGGACCTATTCCGCGTGGATCCCAGTACCGGTAACATCCTCAGTAAACAGACTCTGTACTACAAGAAGACTCCTAAAGGTTCTTCACCCGAGAACAGGCACGTGATCCAGGTCGTGGCCACGGATCATGGTAATCCATCGCTGAGTAACGAGGTGACGGTCGTCGTCAACGTCATCGACTCCAACAACAACGCTCCGAAATTCAGACAAGAGTCCTACTTCTCGCCCGTCCCCGAGACAGCTAGTGTCGGATCCTCGGTGCTGCAGGTCGTTGCTGAGGACCGCTCTGACGTCGGCATCAACGCAGAAATACAGTACAGGGTGATCAGTGGTAACAGCACGGATTACTTCGCTATTCACAAAAAAACTGGTACGACTCGTTTTACCCTCAATATAGCTTCGATTTACTCGTTGTAGGAATATTTATTTGATTTAGCGACACCTTTTTCGGTACGCGTGCAGGGCATTTTTCTTACCTATTGCATACCTTACCTATTGCCAACAACGGCTATCGAAGGATTACGTAAACAGAAATTTTGGTCATTTTTGAACCCGTCAGCAAAAGTAAGCAAAGCACTGACCCCCTCTTCCCCCCCCCCCTTTTCCTGGAATATTGAGTAAGCTGAGCCAAAACCTACTAGACTAATACTCCGCTGTTACTACGAAGGTTTCGACACCTGGCTGGTGCGAAGATAAATCGAGGAACGAAAATTCAACTGGCCTTGCGGGGAACCGAACCCACGTTCGTAGTTCTCACTTGCCGGGTGAGCGCACGAGACTGCAAAGCTAACGAATCCTCTTTCCTTATAGAGTTCATCGCACACACGAGCTCTAAGGAAAGAGGATTTGTTGCCTTTGTAGTCTAGAGCGCTCACCCGGCAAGTGAGAGGACGTGGGTTAGACTCCCCGCATAGGCAGTTGAGTTTTCTTTCCTGAATTTATCTTCGCAACAGCCAGCTGTCGAAACCTTCGTATATAAGAATTTGCCGTTGCTCGTTGGCGCGAATAAGAGCACGTGGCCCTTATCTTCTTCATCATTGCCTTTTCCATTAGGAGAACATCAGTTTCAAAGATGGTAGATTGACCACTTAGAAATGGACGATCATTAAAAGGTGTAATCCGTGAATGATAGTCTCATGGGTCAACTTTGTTCCTGACTGTCCCGTTATTCAACATTTGGTAGCCCCTAATCACATGACTGGGCAAGAGGAAAACCGGAAAGAGCTCTATTCTCCTTTATCTTGGAGGAGTAATTAATACATTACATTGGCATAAAATGATAATATTTGAAGAAAAATAAAATTATCAGTTCGCGTCGCACACTTTTAATGTCTTCGTTCGTGAGACTGTCTTAACAATTGTCATGAAAGATGAAACATAAGAATGTTTGCAATTAGGAAATTTGTATTGAAACTACGAAAAAAAAGATTATGTAGTTTTGTAAAATATATATATACTAAAATATCTTTCTAAAAATTATACCTACATATTGAAGGAAAAATACTATAGTTAAAAATTTATAAAAATTGAAATAATTTTTTTTGAGAGTTCGGCTTACGAAAAATTTATTCTTACGAAAGAAGGATTTCTTTTGGTCCAGAAAAACAGTCCAAGTTTTGTCGATAGATGGCGCTGCAAGAAGGTCTGATAGTAACGATTAAACCTGAAATTTTTTTCAATCTCTTCTGTCCAAAGCGAAACGTTCGTAAGCATGCATCCGGCGATTCGTAGTTGGGGTAAAACAACGTCACCAATAGTACTTCGTCTACCAACGTCACAACTAAAGCCTTATGTAAGCGCCAGTAACATGAAAATTCAGAAATAAGCGATAAATCTCACACCCTGCATTTTATGACTCTGATTTGCATATCTCCAGCCATTTGCTTTCATGCAGCGCCTTCTTTCGACAAAAATTTGAAGGGGTTTTTTTTTTCCTGTGCCAAAACAAAAAATTTCTTTGTGAGAATAACATTTTCATGAGTTTTTAAACTATTTACGAATTTATGGGACAATCCCTGTATATTGCGATTGACTATGGTGCAGTGTAAGGGGCCCTTCGTACTATCAGTGTTTGACGAAGGGGGTTCTTGGAATTGCTACTGAAAATAAAACTACTACTCCTAGAGCAATGACTCACAAATACTGACTATGCCATATAGTGCAATGAGGTTGTTCATCGTTAACAGAGGTGTCGAGGGATATGCGAAATTCTGTTCCTAGTCCCAATGGTGCCACGAAAATAATAGTTTTTGTCAAACCCTGGAGTAGTGATTCCCAAAGGATGTACTATGAGATCGGTCAGGGGTGCCGTGAGATAATCTTTGGAATAAGGTTTTTTGAAAGTATTGTTAAGGCTGTGGTTCCTGAAAACCGTGTCACGGCACTTTAAGGGGCGGGGGTGCCGCTAGGTATTTTAAAATTTCCTAGGGTGCTGCGATCTTAGAAAAGTTTGGGAATTGCTGCCACAGTACCAGCTCCTCTTTGAATGCTTTTTCTTTTCCACCGGTTGAATTTCTTATAAAATTACCCGCCTTTTGTATGATTTCTTTTTTTAAACATTGCATTCTTTAATGTGTCTGTTATCACAGGTTGGATAACTCTGCTCCAGCCAATGACCAGTAAGAAGAACAAATGGTTCAAGATGACAGTGGAGGCCGTCGATAAAGGCGTCCCTCCGAAGTCGTCCGAAGTTTCTGTCACCATCGTCGTCACCGACGAGAACCGCTTCGCACCGTCTTTCACTGCTCTGAGCTACCAGGTCGTCATACCCGAGAATGAACCGATGAATTCGGAAATAGTGGCTGTAACCGCCACTGATGAAGACAAGGGTGAGTAATCTCATTCGTGTCTGGAAAATTCATCCACAACAAGCAAGGCAAATTCATCGCTGGCAAACCGATAAACAATCAATTCATGTTGTGAGCTAGTGAGTTTGTGAGTGAACGAGTGAGGAAATGAGTCATTGAGTGAACAAATAAGTCAGTGAGTCATTCACTTACTCACACATTTACTTACTAGGTCGCGCACTCTGTCACTCGCTCAATCATTAGGTCACTCACTCTGTCACTCTTTCTATCACTAGGGTCACTTATTCACTTTGCCACTCGCCCAATCACTTGGTCACTCACTAATTCACTCACTCTGTCACTCTATCACTTATTTACTCACTAGGGGCCGTATTCGCCGACATGGTTTAAACTGTAGTCACAATTTTTGGATAAGAGATCAACATAGATTGGTTAAAAACATTAATTTAACCAATCCGTGTTGATCTCTTATCAAAAAATTGTGACTATAATTTGAACCATGTCGGTGAATACGGCGCTCTTAGTCACTCACTCAATCACTAGGTTGTTCACTTACTCACTAGGTCACTCACTTCATAGCTCACTATGTTACCAACTCCCCTACTGGATCTCTCAGCCTATCACTCACTCATTCACGCACTAGGTCGCTCATTCTGTCTCTCGCTCACTTACTAACCACTCTGTCACTCAATCACGAGGCTGAGAGAACCGAGAGACACCCAGGCTCTATCACACAAGGTGATTTAAGCAAATTGTCCCATGGGCACTCAGGTGCCAATCACTAGGCCTCTCAATCTTTTACTCACTCTGTAGCTCAGAGTGGAATGACAGAGTGGTGACAGAGTGGAATTTTCCACTCTGTCACTAACTTTTTCTGTCGTTCGTTCATTCACTCACTAGGTCACTTACTCTTTTACTCACTCAGCAGCTCACTCTCTTTCACAAACACACTAGGTGGCACATTCTATCACTCATTTTCTCACTTACTAACAGCTCTGTCACTCACTAGAGTTAGTAATATAATGATCAATTACTTGCTCAATCGCTCGAGTTCTAAGTGAATGACGTAGAGATTGAGTGTGTGAATCACTAGGTCATTCACTTACTCACTTTGTCACTCACTCAGTAGCTCACTCCGTTGCTAGCTTACTCACTAGGTCTCTCATTCTATCACTCATTCGCTCACTCTGTCACCCACTCTCTTACCACTCTTGCCCGCTCAATTACTTGTTCAATCACTTGAGTTGAACTGTTTTTGCTGAATTTTCCATCGATGAATTTTCCGCAAATCATAATCATTACCTGAAAAAATTGAATTTGAAAATTAGTGTCATTTGTCCTCGATGTCCCACCATTAAGTTGCTAAAACTAAAAGGTCACTGATACCATTTTTTTGTATAATAACCCATAGGTCTCAATGGAGAGATCAGGTACTCGATCCACTCTGGAAACTCAGACGGACAATTCAAGATCTTCCCTTCGACTGGTTCGATAACCATCGTCAAGTTCTTGGACTTTGAATCCTTGTCATCGTACCACCTGACGATAATGGCTTCGGACTTAGGTTACTACAGCAGGAACGCGACCGCAGTCCTCACAGTCCTCGTCACCGACGTCAACGACAACCCTCCGGTTTTCAACTCGACGTCTTACGACACCTACATACCGGAGAACGAACCCGCCGGAACTTACATCACGCAGCTGCTGGCTTCGGACGCGGATTCGGCCCGCAACAGCATCATAGAGTATTCCATAATGGAGGAGGACGACAGTGATCTGTTCAACATCGACCCGAAGACCGGCGTGCTGACGTCGAAGGTGATCTTCGACTACGAGCAGAAGATCAGGTACGTCATAAAGGTGATCGCCAGCAACATTGGCACCTACCTCTTCACCACGACGAATGTCAACATCAACATAATCGGCAAGAACGAGTTCTTCCCGCACTTCATACAGCCAGTATTCCAGTTCACCGTCAGCGAGTCGGCCGGGGTCGGCACCGCCCTCGGACAGCTCCAGGCCGTCGACGAGGACGAAGGGATCGACGGCGAGGTGTACTTCTTGCTCGTTGGAAGCAGCAACAGCCGTGGGTTCCAGATCAATGCCAAGACCGGATTCATCACCGTGTCCCGGCTTTTGGACAGAGAGTCTCAGTCTCGCGTCGTCTTGACCGTCCTGGTCAAGAACTACGGCAGCATCCGGGGCAACGACACGGACGAGGCCCAGATAGTGATCAGTATCCAGGACGGTAATGACCCGCCAGTGTTCTCGAAGGAAGTCTACGAGGCCAGGGTCAGCGAGGCTGCGCCACTGGGGACGTCAGTGGCCGCCGTCTCGGCCGTAGACAAGGACGTCCACCCGAACAACAACCATTTCTCGTTCTCCATCACTGCCGGAAATCTCGACAAGGTCTTCAGCATCGATCCCCAGACTGGTGTGGTGCTGGTGGCTGGTACTCTCGACAGAGAGATCCATTCTATTTACAACCTCACGATCACTGCCACCGATAGCGGTAATCCTCCTCAATCCGGTCTGACGTTGGTGAGGATCCACATCGACGACGTCAACGACAACGGGCCCGTGTTCGCCACCCCCAAAGTCGTCGGATACGTCCTCGAGAACGAACCGGCCTACACCAGCGTCATGGTCCTCAGTGTCACCGATCCCGACCTCCCGCCGAACGGTGCGCCTTTCAGATACTTCCTCGTTGGAGGCGACCACAGAGAGTTCTTCGAGGTCGACACCCACACGGGTCTAGTCAAAACCACCAAGAGCATCGACAGGGAGGCGACGCCGGAGATGGACATCATCGTCGAGATACAGGACAGTGGCAAACCTCCGATGAAGTCCCAGCACGCGGTGTCGGTGGTGGTCCTGGACAAGAACGACAGCCCGTCGACGTCCAGGCCCCTCACTGTCCTCGTCTGGATATACGACAGAGGCTTCCCCGGAGGTAGAATAGCCGACGTCCACCCTCAGGATCAAGACACCGTCGGGCAGTACCACTGCCAAATCAACGAGGGTAACGTCGCGATATTCAGGATACCCACGAAGTGCGATCTTCACGCCGTTCGCATCCAGAACCCGAGGAACTACACGTTGTCCGTCAGCGGCAACGACGGAAAGCACCGAAACGTGTCGTCCACGGTCAGAGTCCAGTTCCTGAGCTTCGATAACCACACCATGCAGAACAGCGTCTCCTTGAGATTGTGGAATCATTCGGCCGATGCCTTCCTCACTCATCGTTATGAGCATTTCCAGAGGGTCTTGGATGACATTTTCAGGGTATGTATATTTCCATACTGCGCTCCTATTTAAACCAAGGCGCCTAAACGAGCCCCCATTTTTTCAGCAAGGGTGTTTAACCTTTAGAAGAGTGCGGGCCACTTCATTGGTTTGGTAAAGTGTCGTGCCCCCCCCCCCCCTTAAGTGATCCATAAATGTGAAGCAGAGTGGTTCAGGGAACAGGGAATGTGCCGTGGGTCGCTTGAGTGATTTGTAAGTGTAGCGCGCAGGCCAATTGAGTTATCTGTAAATGTGCTGCGGGCCACTTAAGTAATGTGAACCTGTACTGCGTGTTCATTAAGAGGCCGTTCAAGTATTACGTAAGCAAATTTTTAGCCATTTTTGACCCCCCCCCCCTGTCAGTAAAATTTCGTCATCAGCTCTGCCCCTCTGAATCCTAACTCATATTTTCATAAAGGGTGGTTGATGACGTAAGCATTATCCAAACCCCTCCCCCTTGCCATCAAAAGTCAGCAAATCGGAACCCCCCCCCCGATGATGACGTAATACTTGAATGGCCCCTAAGTGCTCTGGAACTGTGCCGCAGCCCATTTGAGAGATCTGTAAATATGCCGCGAGTCACTCAAGTGATCTGTGAATGTGCAGCGGAGTATTTCAGGGAACAGGAAATGTGTTGTGGGTCGATTGAGTGATCTGGAACTGTGCCGTGGGTTGCTGAAGTGATTTGTAAGTGTAGCGCAGGCCACTTGAGTTATCTGTAAATGTTCTGCGGGCCACTTAAGTAATGTGAACCTGCACTGCGTGTTCATTAAGTGCTCTGGAACTGTGCCGCAGCCCATTTGAGGGATCTGTAAATATGCCGCGAGTCACTCAAGTGATCTGTAAATATGCCGCGAGTCACTCAAGTGATCTGTAAATATGCCGCGGGTCCCTTATCATCTGGGAATGTGCTGCGTTTCACATAAGTGATTTGAGTGTGTGCAGCTTAGTTCATTTTTAAAAAATTAGGTTTGAGGTCGCGAGCCATATCAGATGACTCTGAGGGCCACATCTGGCCCGCTGGCTATTGGTTGAGCATTTATAATCAGTGTTCCCGAGAAATCTACAGCCAAAATGAGATGTGGGGGGGGGGTGTTTGTTCATGTCAAGATGAACAATTTTCACAAACGTAATTGGCGTGAAAAACTATCACCAAAAAAAAAAAAAATCCTTTGTAACTTGTATTTGGCGATGTCTATGATTTTTGAACCGCCCGTTTGAATTCAGTTTTCTTCCAATCAAAACTTTCTCTAGAAATTTTTCTTGGCATTCGGTCCTCACGTGTCTGTTCTTTCTCTTTTATTTCAGCCGACAAGCACCCCGATCATATACAGCATAGTGAACGTCGATGGCCACATCGAAATAACGCTCGCAGCGAAGCTAGCGGACCATGAGTACGTCCCCGAAGACCAACTGATCGGTGCCCTAAACGGCAGGATATCCTACCTGAGAGAGATCCTCCAAGACGAGGACATAAGCATCGGTTTCGATCCCTGCACGACGACTTCCCAGCCCTGCCAGAACGATGGCGTCTGTTCCAGTTACTTGGACAAGAGGGACACCCTATCCATCGTGGATTCCCCGTCGCTCGTATTCACCTCTGCGAGAGTGTCGAGGCAGTTCTCGTGCCGGTGTCCTCCGGGATTCTCCGGCTCTATCTGCCAGTACCAGCAGGACCCGTGTCTTCCGAATCCTTGCGTTCACGGTGGCACCTGCCACCAGGAGGGCATCGCTTTCAGGTGCTCCTGCACTGCGCAGTACGAGGGTGAGAGGTGCGAGGCGCCGCGCAAGGAGGTCTGTGCCAGCATGCCCTGCAAGAACGGCGGTACCTGTCAAGACGCTCCCAACAACGGCTTCTTCTGCCTCTGTAGACCTGGTTTCAAGGGTATGGTGTGCGAGCAGACAACTGATGGTTGCCGACCGAATAGGTGTCTCAACGGAGGAACTTGCATCAGCGAAAGTCTGGGTAAGTGTAAATGTCTACATTTTCATGATGATATTGGGCTTGGATCCAGGACGATTTCATATTTCTGGCTCTTGCGAGGGGCGAGCTCTCCTTCTGGATCCCTCGTTATATCCGTATATACCTTCATAAAATGTTGCTCATGGCTAATTGGTGGTGGCTAATTGGCATGTTACTCATGTAACTCCTATTCGTCCCCCACAGGTTACTTATGCGTCTGCACGTCCAGCTACTTCGGACGTCACTGCGAAAAATCATCGTTCGGTTTTCACGAGTATTCATACATGGCGTTCCCGGCCCTGCAGCCTACGACGAACGACATCTCCATCATTTTCGCCACGAACCAGCAGAACGCCCTACTCGTTTACAACTTCGGCATGCACAGCGGAGGGAGGTCTGACTTCCTGGCCCTTGAAATCGTTCAGGGCATCCCGATGTTCTCCTTCGGAGGGTCTCGGACGGCCATCACCAGAGTCGCTGCGAACGTCGGTGTCGCGGATGGCAAATGGCACAAGGTCACCATTATTAGAAATGGAAAGGTAAGGAAGGTGTTTATATATCAACCTCTCTCATACTATCTATGACGTTTCGTACGCATTTTAACATTCAGTAAGAATTAATTATGACTGATGTCACCACTGTCATATCTTGTGATTCACAGGTCGCTTCTGTATCAGTGGTCAACTGCAGTGATAATGGGGATACTTGCAATGAATGCCTACTGGGTAATTCTACGTGCTCCAAATCTGCTACTGGTTACACAGGGTAAGTTGTTTTATCCTTTCATGTGTGTGTGTGTGTGTGTTTATTTGGATGGAATATTTTGTAGACGTAAATGAGCTTTTCAAAAATATATAAAGTCAAACTCAATCGTACCAGGGACGTACGTAGGATCGACCTTTGGAGAGAGCACAAAAGGCTTGGGGGGCACGAAAATTTTCTTCCCAAGAAAGTTTTAGTTACTACCCTTCAAAAGCATTCAAACTGACAGAAATTGGTTAATACAGCATATAAAGGGTATTTTCCTTTGATATTTTAATTTTTTCATAGAAATAATTTTTTTTCTACTAATTTTTGGTCGGCTTCGGGGAAGGACATGGGCGCCCCCCCCCCGTGCTTCCCCACTGCGTACGCCTCTGAGTCATACCGGCATCGGAGATTCGGAGAATTTTTGTCGTTACAACCAAAGATCACGTTCTCAAGACCTTTCTCGACCAAAAATGTAATTAGGTGCAATCAAATACTGTATACATGAAGTTTCTATTTCATTATGATGTAGATGATAATATTTAATAATAATAAATGAATAAAAATAACAGGAAATTGGGGTCACATCAATAAGAGATATAGCAAATATCCAATAAAAATGTTGCCAATCGTTGGCGAAATCGCCAGATAATTCTTGAAAATAACTTTTGGCGAGAGATACAGCACTAACAAATGTGCAGTGATTTAAAATGTATTTCAGGAAAAAAATAAAAAATAGCATAAGCAAAAGTTAGTGAGATGAATATGTATAATTTTACTCAATTTATAAGTTATAAATTAATCTCATCCCAGATTGTAGTAAAGATCAATAATTAAACCCATTAATATAATTTTCAACCCTTTGTTGAAAAATCAGGAAAACCGGGGCATTTTTTGCAAAGAAAAAACCAGAAAGGGCAAAATTACGGAAAAATACGGTAATGCTCATGCCAATGAGGAACAAGTCGGAGCGTCAAAAACTTCTCACACGTGAATCCTTTTTTTTTTCAACATTAGGCATCAATAGAACAGGAAGACATTGCCTCAATATGGTGAGCTTTAGTTCGTGTAATTTCTCGGTAAAACGCCGTAAAAACAGAATTAAAATCGACGGAAAATGGGTCGTTATATCCGAATTCGTGTCATTTTCATCGACGCAAAAAAAAATCAAGATTCGTTAACATTCTTCTCTATGGGAATCAGCTCGGACAGCCAAATATTGACGCTATTTCCGAGGTATCGTTATAGCCGAGTTTGACTGTAGAATGTAGTATGAACACCTCTATTTCGACCTTGCAATACGACGCACAGAAAGTTCAGAATTCCTCCGCCTTGTGGCCATGAATGGTTAATCAGACTCATGAATGGTTAAGGTTCATGAAGGCAGAAAAATTCTGTGCTCAGATGGCAAAATGTCATGTGTCACTTTGCCCAAAAAATTGAGTTGCTCGCATTCCGGAGTCTCGTTCTTTGAAATTTTGGAAGAGGTGGCAAAATTTATTCCTTTTTTTAGTTTATGAGGAAACAACGGAACCAAATTGTAATAAGTCAAAAAGCCACAGTATCGCATGTTGGCAAAATATTATTTACATTTGGCCACCTGAGCGCAGAATTATCGTTTTAACCGATATTCCACCGTGTCCTTTTTGTTTATAAGTGGGCACGACCTATCAAAATAATCAAAGTATTCTGTAAATTATTGAGAAATTGATTTCTTGGATAAGAGAAATTTATAGGAAGTGAAAAAAAAGTTGACTGAAATTCATACGTATGTGTAAAAAAAATTAAAATGTAATATTTAAAGTCAAAGACAGATGACGCTGAAAACCGAAACTAATTTATCTTGACGCGCGTTGAATATTGAAACTAATTTGAAATGGGGGAAAAAAAAATCATTCAGAACATCAAAATAACCCAAAATTATATTAACCAATATTTGACTGCATAAAATTTCTCGATAATTGAACTTAGTTGCAATAAATCTCATCAGAATAATAACTAACAACATAAATTTTTACAAAATTAGAGATAAAAATATTCGTATGATATGCATCAATTCAGAAATCAATATTTTTAACTAACAACAGAGGACGCTAGTACTTTTTCTCTGGTGTGAGCATCAGCACATTTTTTTGATCACTCTTCCAATTTCTTAACCGAATTGCACATAATTTTTACATATGGTAACTGGCTACTTGAATAACATATGTTTGAGTTTCAAAACACCCCCCCCCCTTCCTTCCCAACCGGCAATGACGAAAATCAGACTGAGGGAAATCGACCTGTTGTGGGAGAACACCATGGCCCCCACAAGGGGTGGGCTGACAAGGCTCCAGCCCTGGGGCCCGAAACGATTTTTCCAATTTTTTTCTTTTTCACGCTATAAATTCATCATAAAAGGGCCGTGAAAGTCTGGACGGGGGCCCGCAAAAGATCCCAGCCTAGGGGCCCTGCTCCAGGATGTGGGGGCCATGGAGAACACGTTGAATATTTAAACCCTTCCATTCTGAGGGCAACTGACCGAGTTACCCGAGTCTCGGGGAACTCGATCAATTGTAATAGAACCCGAGACTCGGGTTCCATTACAGAAGTGCTGCTATTTATTGGGCGATGTTGAAAAGAAAACTTTGAATGTTTTTTTCTTTATTCCTGATCACAGATTATATTACGTGTAAAAGTTTTGAAAATATAAATTTTTAAAATCGTGTCGTTCATTTACGAAAGATAGCAATTACGGGAAAATACGGGTATTTCACGTATGCAGCTCATATGAATGAGCATGTCTGAGCGTCAAACTTGAATTTTTTTTTTCAATAGACAAACATTGCCGCAATTAGATGAGCTATTATTCTGGGAATTTCTTGGGGGAGAAAACCATAAAACGGAAACGAAAGGGACAAAAATATGTCGTTATATCCGAGGTTAGGACGTTTTCATGGACGTTATAATAATCAAGGTTCATTAACATTATTCTCAATGAGAATCAGTCCGGACACATACACAGCCAATTATTGACGTTATCGCCGAGGTGTCATTGTAACAGATAGTTCGACCGTATTTGTTTGTTCTCGAAACCCACTTCGAATACAGGTTGTAACAGGTGATCCAATTCGCTACTATTTTGTATCGTGTCACATTATTTTGTTCTCATGTATATATTCGTCTCTATTCACCGTGAAACTCGTTTTTTAAAGAGTATCATTCCAATCTTTGCAGCACCCTGAACTTCAACAACAACTTGCTGTTTGTCGGCGGTATCCCATCGGTCGACCCACTGCTCGAGAGACCAGGCCAAGTATCCACTAATGATTTCGTCGGGTGCCTAAGAAGCATCTCGGTCAACGGCAGGCAAATCGATCTCAGCTCGCCGGTCAAATCTGCTCACGTCAGCCCCACGTGCAACAGGAAACAGGCCGCCTGCAGTCACAGCTCCACCTGCGGCGATGGCGCTACCTGCCTGGATAACTGGTTCTCAGTCAGTTGCCACTGCTCCTCCGGATTGATCACCAATTCGTGCCAGGATGGTAAGTATTAGTTTCCTCTGGTGTCTTAAGTGTAATCTTCAAACTGCTGAGTTTGAATAAAGCGCTTTTCGACGGTTCCGGGGGAAACTAGGCCGTTATTAGGGAGCGGGCTAATAGGGATTGCCTATAGATAATCCTCAAATCACCAATAATTCTCTGCGCTTATATCGCATCTTTAACGATTCTATTTTTCTCTAACATTGCAGTCTCGAAACCTTTCGGCATTGGCGGAGGAACGTTCATCGAACTGATTCCGCAAGAGAAACACCGACGATTGCTTCTGACACCATCTGACGTCAAGCTTAAGGAATCTGCCCCGAAGGTGATGTCGTTCCATGTGAGGACTGCTTCTCAAAATGGCATTCTCATGCACTCGGTCACTGATGATGAATACACGTCTCTGCAGGTGAGCTTGAAATTCAATATGTTACTACCCAGCTTGTAAATATGGCCCTCGTTCAATTTTCTCGGGTGTCTAAATGTCTTCATTTTTCTCCTTTAAGCTTGTCAAAGGAAAACTGCTGTATACGTCGAAAATCAAAGTCACGGAACAGTACGTACAGGAACTGGACTTCCCACGTCTCGGAGATGGCCAATGGCATGAAGTGACTCTATCTTACCATCAAAAGAGATTTCCGCAAGTCAATGTGACCATAGACGAACAGTTCTCTTCTATCAATTCCAAGAAGCCCCTGCATGATTTCCTGGACCCGTACTTGACTTCCCTTATGCTCGGCGGGCAATGGGACAACCTGGACGGGGAGGAACAGTTTGATGGTAAGTTCGTCACTGCTTATCTCTCAAAAAATAACTAACACGTTAAATTTTACACAAGGTGGTGCACAACCTCCGACTCGCCAAAATATTCCGGTAGGAAACTGTCAATACACATAGCATGATAAATACTTATGCTGAGACCACATTTTCTTCACACGTCAAATCGGGATCCATACGGGATATCACTTATTATAGAAAAAAAAACTGTCAAAAGCAAGTCACCAAAAGTAGTCACCAGTCACAGCCTTAGGCAAGTAAAGATGCCAGTTACAACATAAAAAATGTGTCAAAGGCAAATAAAGTTGCCATTACTAATTATAGATTTAGAAAAATTGTCGAAGGTAAGTGAAATTACCAATTATAGCCAAAAATATTGTCAAAAGCAAGTAAAGATACCAATTACAGCCAAAAAAATTTTCAAAGTCAAGTAAGATTGCCAATCACAGCCAAAAATACTGTCAAAGGCAATAAAAGTTGCCAACCATTCCCGAAATTGCTTGAAAATTGCCAATAACACAATGCTGCAAGTCGCAATGGGTAAAAATGTAATTCACAAAAAAATGCATTTTTTGACAGATATGAAAGATGAATATACAGCATTTATATGACTATATAATTAGTTATAGAGTCATAATTATCATAGTATAATTTATACGGAAATAATCTTAATTTGAAAAATTCAAGCAACCCTCATTGAAAATAAGGAAAAACGGAAAATGTTTTGGACAGCCAAAATCATGGGGATGTCCCGTGAAATACAGGTCATATAGTCACCCTATATATAAAGTTTCCGTCTCGCAAGCGATAGAAGTACGGCATATCCGGCCCGCGGACTAAAAAGGTTGTGCACCCCTGTTTTACACGATTTCTTCTGAAGCATCAACGTAACTGTTATTTATCTCTTTTCCGTAGATGTCATCGGCTGCATCAAGACAGTGTCGGTCAATAACGAGGTCCAGATGCCTAACCAAACGGGATACTTCAACGTGGCGATCCACGGGAATGCGGCAGCTGGTTGCAGCAACGAAGCCCTTGGAATAGATACGGTGGCCACCGATCCCCTGAGCATCGGGGTGATCCTCGTCATCGTGTTCTTCGTGATCCTCCTGGTCGTCATACTCGTGAGTTTCCTGGTGTTCAGGCGCCGCAAACAGAAGCGGGACAAAACCGTTCCGGTGAAGCACAACGCCGGGAATTTCCCCAGCCCCGGTGGCGATGGTCACAGGGGCCACCAGTGCGCGGGATACACTGACGCCACCAATCCCGAAGACCTCATCCGTAGCCATATCCCTCAAGACCTCGTGCCAAAGAAACTCAAAGAGCGGGATCCACATACAGAGTGTCCGCAGCGGCCGGACATCATCGAACGAGAGATACACAACAAGCCGTCGCCCCCGCAGAGACGGGAGGAACCACCACCACCCCACAATTCCGACAAGGCGCAGAATAATTTCGGTCTACAAAACTCCCAGGACATGGAGCCTCCGGAACACTACGACCTAGAAAACGCCAGCAGCATCGCTCCCTCCGACATCGACATCGTCTACCACTATAAGGGGTTCCGGGACGGCAACATCCACAAATACAAGCCAAATCCACAAGTTCCTAGTTACCATAAGCATAATCACCGGCATAGTCCACACCAGTTTCAGTCGAACCCCGTGAGGGAAAGTCCCAGAAACATCCTGCATCAAGCTCATAATCCACTCACCCAGAGAGAGAGCCCTTCGTCGATTAAGATGCAGAACACCCCGTTGGCTCGATTGAGCCCATCCAGCGAACTTTCGCAGCAAACTCCACGGATCCTGACCCTACAAGATATCAGTGGGAAACCTCTCCAGAAGGCCCTGTTGGCAACTGCCCAGGGAGTCGGGTCGAAACAGTTCCAGGATCCGATGACCAACTCTGACCGCAGCCTCAACAGTCCGGTCAGCAACCTGAGTCACAGCACCAGCAGCATGCAGTCGTGCCCGCAGGGTGTCAACAAACTCAAGGCGAGGGACAACAGCATGACCCTCGGACTAACTTCAGAGGAAATCGAGAGACTCAACACGCGTCCTAGAAACTTAAGTCTCGTGAGCACGTTGGACGCGGTATCATCCTCGAGTGAGGACAACGCGGAGAAGCACAAGTTGGCCGAGCTGCTCGAGTCCAACACGGAACTGCTAGAAGCCCAGGACTCATCCACGGACGAGAGTGGCAACGACTCCTTCACGTGTTCCGAGTTCGAGTACGACAACTACGAGAAAGTCCACCGCGAGTTCGGTCCTAGGAACATGATATTCTCGAAGCTGACCGAAGAGGACAACGAGAACGACGCCGACTACGCCAAAAATTACGACGGGTTCGACTCCTTCAGGGGGTCCTTCAGCACCCTCGTGGCCTCCGACGACGACTCGTCGAACCCGCCACCTTACAAACCGACCAACGGGTCCATGCTCGGTTGGGACTGCCTGTTGAACTGGGGACCAAATTTCCAGAACCTCGTCGGTGTCTTCAAGGACATCGAGCAATTACCGGACGGTGTTAACGTGCCCGGTACGGGACAGAATGACGAAGACTATGTATAGTAGCGGATAATTATGTTGTATAGTGATTGCTTTCTCGTGTTTATTATTATTTTTGTTGTTTGGCCATTCCATACGATGTGAGGACAGTAGAGGTCTCAACGTCCTTTTTTTTCCACCGTCCATATTCGTCGCGAGACTCATATTTATAGCCAAGACATTTCCTCTTCGCCATTTCGAATGTGTCTTCAGCTTAGACGAACGAAGCCCTCCCATGGCAATAACGAACCCTTCCGCCATTTCGTGATGATCCAAATCAGTGACCATTACCAAATGCCACAGCAACCTGGTGTACAGCCAAAAACATTATAAGTTATGTGCCTTTATATACTATAACAGCGTGCCTTGAAAAAAAGTGGGCAGCTCATTCTATACTCGTCAATGTGCCAAAACCAATTGCTGTGGCCTAGGATATGGATTATCTCAAATAACATTTATAGGTTGATCCCTGTAAGGTTCTCTCTCATAACCGATGATTGGCAGGTGACGTCCGTGACACATGGGCGAGGCTGACATGACTTGAGTCCTGGATAATTTTTTTAATACTATTCCTGGAAAGCCCCTGCCCCTGCTATGCTCATTCATTTCCATTTAAAAAAGCATTAGAAACCCAACGTAATCTAGAATTTCAAGTTGATAACTCTGTGTAGGCAAAAGAATTTCAGTAACCTATTCTAAATTCCCATCGAACAATTTTTCTTTCCTCCACGATATTTGCTATCATCTTCCTGATATCTAATATGAAAGGGTGCTTTCTGTCAATCTCCATTGTACCAAATCTGGACTTTATGCTTCACATGCACACACACATATGAGTGCACGAATTCTTACCCCCCTCCAGAGTAATCTCGTCAGTTTGAGATTAGTATCCGGCCCACGAATTCATCAAACAATAAGTGTACAAACGGTAATGTCGCCAAACAGTCATAAATTCTGCTAACATTTTGGCAAAATTTTTTTTAGCCTGATTTTTTATAGCTATATTGCTATAATTGAAAAAAAAAACAAAAAAAAAACAAGCTGCAACCATTTGTTGAAAAGAAAATTCGTCTTTTCCCCCCTCTAAGAAAAAATGTTAATCGCCGATTTGGCTAACATTTTCTCCAATTCGGCCATAATTTTTTTCCAGCCTGATTAGATAAATTTCTAGAATTGACAAAACTCCGGCAATAACCATCGACCTAAATTTATATAGGGCCCGTTGGGTCTACCCCTCCCCCCAAAAAAAAAAGGTTTTAGTTGCCAAACAGTCGTCATAATATATTCTATAGCCCTCCTGTTCTCCCATTTAGCTAGAATTGTTTGTTTTTTTCAGAAGGCCCTGAAAAGGCCCTAACAGTTTGATTAGATAAATTGCTATAATTAATCATTAACATGAAGGGTAGACACATGGTGCCCCCATATAAATATAGGGCCTATGTGTCTACCCCCCCCCCCCTTCGCAAAAGAAAAGATGTTAGTTACCAAGTAGTCGTCGATGTGAGTAGTTTTTTTTTCCTATTTGGCTACATTTTTTTGCAGTTCGATTATTAATAAGAGTTCAGCTGTAGCAATTTTTACATAAATATGTGTCTTGCCCGCGAGCCTACCTTCCCCTCCCCCGTCCTTCCAGAAAAGAGTGTTTGTCGCCAAACTAACTTATTTAGCTACCTTTTTTACCCCATTTGACCCCAATTTTTTCAGTCTTATTAGCTAAATTGCCGAAATTAATAAAAAAAAAGTAGCTGTAGCCGTTTACATCAATTTATATCGAGCTCGTAGGCTTAGTATTACTCGCCAAACAGCAGTAAATTTGTCTAACATTTTCTCCCATTTGGCTACAATTCTTTTTATTCTGATTAGGTGGATATATAAGTAAAATTAATAAAACAAATCCAGCTACAATCGTCGAAATAAATTTGTATCGGCCCATGGGCATACCCTAGGCCACGTTCATCTAAGCTGTTGATTTTATTACAATGTCTTCTCAACATCATCTTTTGTATTTGTATTTCTTCTTTTATATATATATTTTTTGGAACTTGTAGTCATGATACCTCATTTCATTCAAACCTAGTCATTATAGTACGGCCATTCTTGTAAGATGGCGGACACTTTTTTTTTAAGAAAAGAGGGAATCGCATCATGTAATTTTTTTAATATAATATATTATTACAAGAATGTTATTTACTTCATAATTAGAAAATTGAGTGACGCCTGTGATTTCATCGATCGATGTGTGCCTTTTTTGAAAAATTTAGTGCCTGAAATACCGTCTACATTTTGTATAATTGTATGTATTATGAGCAATAACCGGAGCCATATTGGTTATTGTTATCTTTTTTTTTTTTGTATGTTTAAAAATTCCGGATTTAATTTTAATTAATTAATTGAGAATTATGTAATTATTTAAATAATTATTTTTCTCTCTCATCTCAATTCCAATCGAAGTCTAAGTCAGCTTTTGTCGTATTTAAAATATGTATGAAGGCTCCAAAAAAAAAAAAAAAAAATTATGGTGTCGATATTTTTCCATTTTTGTACTTGGTTCAGGTGATCATTATTATTTGTTTTTGGTTCCCTTTCATATAAAATCAAAAATAAGATTAAGAAGAAGAAAAGTTTTTTTTTTTTTTGGTTCTTGACAATGATTTTTGGAGCCAAATTTCGAGCAATTATTGTTGATTTTTTTTTTTTTGTAATGTTGTAGATATGTTGTGTGCCATTCCATTGTTTTATACAAGACTCGTTTTATTTTATGTGAAACTTTTTTTTCTAGAAATAAAGCGTTTTTTTTAAATATGTAAATGTGTTGTCGTATATTGATTTGCAATTGATTGATGATAAAAACGAAATTTGATTTAAAATTGTTGGTTTTTGTAAAAAGTATTGTGATGGGCAGGATTTGATGTGAAAGGGGAAAAGGAATATCTAAAATTCTTGTTGTCATTCGGAAGCATTGTTCAAACCTATTGTTGCCGTTTAAAACCATTGTTTGAACCTAATGTTTGTAAACATTGAGCGCGTTTAGAAACAGTGCTTGCCGTTTAGAAGCATTAAGTGCTTTAGAAACTGTGTTTGCCGTTTAGAAGCATTGGATGCTTTAGAAACAGTGTTTGCCGTTTAGAAACATTGTTCGAACCCATTGTTTGCCGTTTAGAATCATTGTTCAAACACATTGTTTCTGTTTATAAACAATATTTGCCATTCATAAACATTGTTTGAACCTATTGTTTCCGTTAAGAAGCATTGTTCGGACATACTGTTACCGGTTGGAAACGATTGCCGTTTAGAAATAGTGTTTGCCATTTTAGAAGCATTGTTCAAACTCATTGTTGCCGTTTGAAAGTGTGCCAGTAAGAAACATCGTTCGAACCTATTGTTGTTGTTTAAAATCATTGTTCGCGAATATATTAGTTTCGCTAAAAAGCATTGTTCAAACCCATTGTTGCCATTGAGAAGCATTTTTCGAACCTATTGTTGCCGTTTAGAAACATTACCGTTTAAAAACATTTCACGAACACATTTTTGCCGTTTGGAAACCTTTGCCGTTTAAAAGCATTTTTCAAACCTAATGTTATCGTTTGTAACATTGAGTGCGTTTAGAGACAGTGTTTGCCGTTGAGAGGCATTGTTCGAACCCATTGTTGCTGTTAAGAAGACTTGTTCGAACCTACTGTTGCTGTTAAGAAGCCTTGTTTGAATTTATTGTTGCCGTTTGGAAACATTGCTGTTTAAAAGCATTGTTCGGACATATTGTTTGCCGTTTAAATGCATTGTTCGGACATATTGTTTGCCGTTTAAAAGCATTGTTCGGACATATTGTTTGCCGTTTAAAAGCATTGTTCGGACATATTGTTTGCCGTTTAAAAGCATTGTTCGGACATATTGTTTGCCGTTTAAAAGCATTGTTCGGACATATTGTTTGCCGTTCAAAAGCATGGAGTGCTTTAGAAACAGTGTTTGCTGTTTAGACGAATTTTTCGAATCTATTGTTGTTGTTAGGAAACCTTGTTCAAACCCATTGTTTGCAATTTGGAAACATTGTTCGAACCCATTGTTTGCCATTTGGAAACATTGTTCGAACCCATTGTTTGCCATTTGGAAACATTGTTCGAACCCATTGTTTGCCATTTGGAAACATTGTTCGAACCCATTGTTTGCCATTTGGAAACATTGTTCGAACTCATTGTTGCCGTATGAATCATGTGCCGATAAGAAACATTATTCGAACCTATTGTTGTTGTTTAAAAGCATTGTGTGTGTCCGAACATATTAGTGGCGTTTGAAATAATTTTTCAAACCCATTGTTGCCGTTTAAAAACATTTTTTTAAACCTATTGTAGTCGTTGAAAGAACTGCTTGTTTCAATTATCGTTCAAAAATTAGTGTTATGGAGAGCGTGGATGAGACTATAATAGTTGATTCATATTACATTTACATTTGATTATGTGTCTGCATTTTTTTAAGCAAAAAAGATGTTTTTCAGCATTCCTGTATATTCTGCGATAATGTATGAGAATGTTTGGATCCGATTCCCTCCCCTATAAAATATATAAAATTGGGGCCAAGGAGCCAAGAAATTATTTTCACACCTGACCCAGCTTCTGATAAAAGCGGCCCTGAATTTGGCTCTTCGGGGATGATGGTGAATGGATGATTACCCTCCTTTTGGACCCATGCCTAGCCCAGGGTTAGAGAGATCGATCTTCTTTATAAAATTTTCGTTCATTATAGATTTAGTTTTGATTAAATTCTATTCGATAAGTAGAAAGGATCTTTTCTCGTTCTTGGATGAGGATGGGGGGTCCTGGTTTTTATATTTATTTGATAGGTGGCAGCAAGGGTCCCAGCTCAACGCAGTTTCTCGCGTTGTTCTCTGAGGGGAACCGATATTGCTATAGAACATTGGTGCACAACCCTTTTCAGTGCACAGGCTAGATGTGTAGTATTTCTGCCGCTCGCGGGCCAGAAACTTGAATATATAGGATCGTATGACCCGTATTTCACGGGACATACCCGTGATTTTAGCCATCCCGACTTTTCTATACGGCGAATAATTGGTGATGGTCATAGGCGCCGGAACCTAAGGGCTGAGGCTATTTGAGCCCCTACAATAAATTTTGTAAAGGGGCTGAGCCCCCCCCCCTTCCCCAATAATGTCTGAAAAAAACAATGCAATGCATCTTCCCTCTCCTGCATACGCGCCTAAGTTCCGTACTTACGGAACAACAAGCAACTTTCATCCCCTCCAATGTTTTCTTCATGTTGACGCCTCTGGCGATAGTTCATATGGATCCCGATTTCTTGTATTTGTATGGAGGAAGTGTGCATGGCCCTCCACATCCTGGAGTAGGGCCAACTAGGCTGGGATCTTTGGTGGACCCCCCTAAGTCAGACTTTTCACGGGTCTTACAGTGAATTTATAGCATGAAAAATCAAAAATTGTAGTATTTATCCTGGGCCCTAGGGCTGGTGCCCTGTCACCCCCCCCCCCGGGGGGGGGGGCATGGAAATATGATCATCCATTTACTGCTGATAATTTTTTTTTTTACCCGAACACCTTTCGCGGCTGGGTGAAACCGCTTTGCTGGCAGCATATGACATGCATGCCGGTGGTTGTTTATATCCCTGGTATAGACGCATTTCTTTTTCAAGTCAGTTGAGTGAAGATTTCAAAATCATTGTCAGCGGCACCCACTTCAAATCATCCATTGTTGTTAAGAGAACCTTAAGAACCTTCGCAGTGTTTACTACGAAATTAATTGAAATTATCAAGTGAGAATACCATGAAGTGATTCATGCGAATACTACCTCACCTTCCGGTAAATCCACAATAAAAAAAATTATCGAAGAACATAAATTTTCAAAAGACCCTTCCAAATGGATGGCGAACACATACCATCAAGGACACACACACACACAGCCACGTCGCTCCTCCAGGATGGAAAAAAAAAACGGCGATGTTGAAGCTTCATACAGTATATGCAGCGGACTGAAATTGCTTAGATATGGAAACGAAAGATATCACAGGATATGGGCCCCACCCACGGGACATAAAGCTCATCATTGCACCAAGTATAGTATACTCTTAGTATTAGATGAAGGTGAAATAAATAAAAAAAAAAGACCGGCATGTGAGAGTTGCAATTATCTGTAGATTATGTTTTTTTAGGGGGGCGAACTGTGCAACACATACAAAATTATCTCCTCCTTGTTTATATTTTTTTGGTGGTAAAAAAAAATGGGATGGGCCCCAAACAATTGCTGGTTAATGACTAACTCCACTTTGAGAAACGTCTCTCTACTTGAAGGGGGGGGGGAATGATGATGTGCTGCACTAACCCCCCCCCCCCCCGTAAAAATGATAAAAACTATCTATGTATTCGGGGAATGAGATGTATTTTCCTCCTCTTTGGACAAACAAACAACAACATGATCATTTGATGGTATTGTAGATGCTTATATGTATTAAAAATAGTATAAATCGCATGATTGTTCCTTGTTCCTTGATGATGTTGAAATCGACACTCTTAAGTGTCGTGGGTAGGGTTATCAGACGTCCTCCTTTTTGATGTCTTTTCAAGCGTCCTCCTACGTTTCGGAAAACTCACTCCTCTTCTGTTCTCCTTTTCAGGTTTCCGGAATTCTTTTTCTTCGTTTTTTTCTTGGGAAAAAAGAAATTTCCACTTTGAAACATATCTCTTCATTGACATAAGTGTTTTTGTGGTTTTTTTTTTTTTCATTGACCAATAGCCGTCGAAATTCCAGAATTTTCTGCTTTTTCTTCTTTTTTTGTGGTTCTGATTTAGTTGGGGAAAAATTGGTGTTATGGCCGGTGTTATTGGTCAGAACAGTTGTAGAGAAATTGGAAAAATAACGTCACTAAGGATGCACGTGCAGGCGTCCTCCTTCCTTAGTTTTCGAATCTGGTAACCCTAGTCATGGGCACCCGGAAAAATTGGATTTTGGGGGCCATATCTGTCTGGAACTACCGGGGGGGGGGGGGAGGAAGAAGACAAGGAGAAGTAATGTTATGGGGGAGCCTACGTAGCTAAAGAAAGGTGCTTACCCACAAATTCACATACTTACTCTCAACAGTTTTAGTACCAAATCTAGCACTGAAAAATCTGACGCAACACTAGATATGCACTCAGACTGTTAGGTATACACACTTACGCTTCCGGCACAGCCCATTAGATCAGCGATTCTCAACCTTTTTTGACTCGCGGAGCCCTTTTTAGTAAAAAAAATTCTATGGCGGAGCCCCGTAGGCCCATTTCTTAATTATTCATTAAAGTTAATGATTTATTTTTTACTATTTAAAAATATTTCTAGCAATATTTATAAATTTTACTGGTTTTTTTAAATTTCCTCGAGCGGCCGCGGAATCCGTGGAGAGTGCACAAGGAGCCCCGTTTGAGAACCACTGCATTAGATAATAAATTGCTCATGGTGATATGCGCTCGGTTTGAAAGAGGGAAAGTACCAAATCTAATTAATGACCGGCTACGTCAATGCTTCAAGACGGCCCTGGTGTCACAGGTTACGTACAGGGTGCAGAGGAATAACTCGCGAACCGTTGATCCTAGAAGCATACTTCTAGTTCTGGGGAAAAAGAATCGTAAATAACGTGTGGACTTCAGATACGTCATTTCAAATTTAAAAAAAAACTAACATTTCATTTGGTCACCCAATTAGAAAGTTGTTTTCTAGTCTTTTCTGAGCCCAACAAAAAAAAATCATGCTTTCAAATTCAATATTCGCTGAGATATTTGAATTCAAAAAAATCACTGAAAATGAGGTAAAGAACAGCATATGAAGCGTAGAATAAGCTTGTTTTCGTTAGTTTCTGTGATATTCTTTCTTTTCAAAGCATTTGCAAGCTTTCTTGAAAAGCATTTTTTTTTCCTCAGGAGAGAAAGGACAACAACTTTCACTCTCTACGTGGGTTTTTTAGGACCAGGTGACAGAATTCCATTTTTTATAAGACTTCTAACAATATCAATGACGTATCTGAGGTCTACACGTTATTTGTATACTTTCCTTAATTGGAAGTAAGCGACTAGGATCAACAAGGATTGCAACAAATACGGAAAACTGACTCAATAAAGAGATATCGGTGTTATACAAGGGAAGGAAAATTCATCTGTGTGCAGGCCATCTAAATTCATTATTAACACTAACTAAATCCTAAAGGTATTTAGAGGATAATTTCAATTTTATTGTTGTAAGTATGCAACTTATAACTAAATATGTAGTATGAAGATTAACTTAAATGTGGATCGTAATTTGAAAATTCACAAACAATAATTCAGGTTGCAGGAAGTTACTGGACTTGAAGTTACTGGACTTGATCCACTTCAGCCCTGAACGCGCCTCGGTTGTCGAATCAAATAATTTCAGAATAAATGGCAATTGTCAATTGATCGCCGAATGTCCTCAATAATTAGATGTGGGGGCCTCATATAAGCCCACCCGTTAAGACACCACCGGTAATAACTCGGGTCATCTAGGATCACTAATGGTTTCAAGAGTAAATGGATCACACACACACGCAAGAACAATCGCATCGTGGGCGATAAAAAAAACAAAAAATCCACAGATCCCCCAAAGATGGCAGAGAGAGAGCAGGAAAATAGATAAATAATGACAAAGGCTATCAACAAGGGATGGCTATTATTTGAGACATTAAAAACACAATTTAATTGTTGTGTTTTCTGTGTATACGTCGTATTGCTGTTCTCTGGTAACTAAAAGCAAAAAAGTATGTCTTCATCAATGTGAGATTGAGAGCGACGATAAAGACCCAGAGAAAACGTCATGGCTGCGCGGTGATAAAAACCCCCTTATAAAGGATATACATCCGAATATTCCCCCGCCATTTTGGGTTTTATGCTTCCTTTCTATTATACACAGTATGGGTTTTTACTGGTACGAGTGACAACAGATAACGAAATGCATATAATGTTAATGCCCGGAATTTCTTTCTGCGAGGAATTTTTTTACGACAAAGAGAAAGAAAGATCCCATTTCTATTTTATTGCTTTTACGTGGAGGATTTTTTTTTTTTGTGGTGGTGGTGGGTCTTGTTTCTTGTTACGGATGCCATTCAATGACCTTATGAGCTCTTGTACTAGAAAGATTTGATCCATTTCTCTAAGGGACAGGGGGTTCTTGAACTATGGGTCGCCTGGGCTTCCAGGATGGGTCGTTCGAATCCACTGACAGCCAGTGTTTCTTGAGCTATGAGCCGCGATCCAAACTTGATTCACGCGGGGTGAATCCGAATGGGTCACACACAAATCCACTTACAGCCAGGGCTTCTTGGGATATGGGCCACGAAATAAAGCTATTTTGCAGTGGCGTCCGAGATGGATCGTTCAAAAATACTAACCGTCAGGGGCTTTTATCTTGAGCTATGGGTCATGACTCAAACTTGGGTCTCCTGGGCAGTGCCGTCTTAACGCATGGGCCAACCCGGGCACGGCCCGGGGGCCTCAGAAAAATGAGAAGCAGTTGAATTTTTCGAGAATTTGTCAGATAGGGCCTCACTGAAATCACTTGGCCCGGGGGCCCATAATGCACTAGCAGCTATAGTTTCTTGAGCTATAGGCCACGAAATGAATCTATTTGGCATCCAAGATGGGTCATTCAAATCCACTTACAATCAGGGATTCTTGAGCTAAGGGCTACGATCCAAACTTGATTCGCAGGGGCTTCCGAGATGGGTCACTTAATACATGCCACGGCATAGTACCATATAATACAAGGTGTTTCAAAAGAATCATCCGATTTGAAATGCGTATATTGGGAAAAATAATGAACATAGACACTTAAGGTTCATTTTATATTGCATGGGCTAATCATAAAGTTTTTTACAAACCAAATTAAAGGTGCTCAATATCGATTATTATACCTATATGGCTTATACCTTGGGATGCACGGCACATGTCTATACGGTAGTTAAATTCGTCCCAAACCTTTTCGAGCATGTTTGCATCCAGTGCGAGTGGATTTCTGTGGAGTTACACGTGCGAAACTCTGTCGGATGCGCTCCACATTTTCGTCTGATATGCGGGCACGGCCAGGGTATTTCCCTTTACACAGACAACCCGTGTCTCGGAATTGTTTATACCATCGCCTAGTGTTCTGAGCGGTAGAAAGTTCAACACCAGGGTATTGTCGACGAAAAGCGCGATGAACAGTTGTTACGGACTCACTCTTCGTGAAGCTTAGAACACAAAAAGATTTCTATTGTGCAGTCGTCATCTTGACAAACACTGAAGTGGCGGCCGAAAGAAGAGCGTTAGCGCTACCTGTCGGCAACTGCGTGAAACTCGATATTTCCCTCTTTCTATATATTTTCTATATATCTTTCATTATTCGTTCAAAACGGATTAAAAGCTGAATAGTTATGGTTTTTTTTTAAATCGGGTGATTGTTGTTGAAACACCCTGTATAGTATTCAACAACAAGATGTTATTTCAAGGGTTCCATAAGGGTTGGCATCTTTAATGCAATCAGGCATAGCCAACCTGTAGAAACGCCTACGCGTGGGGTTCTCCCTGATGCATAGGTTCGATTTCACTCTCATAAAACTACATCTTGTATTCATTTTTTTTTTCAAAAATAATATAATTTAATTATATTATATATGTATATATTTTATCCCGCAGTGTCTGTAAGGTTGAAGACCTCTGCTCTAGGGTGACCACACGACCCGCATTTTCCGAGACATTCCCGTTTTATCCGTAAATTTGCATTTTAATTCAATGCACGAAAATTACATTTTAATTCAATGCACGAAAATTACATTTTAATTCAATTCAGGAAATGAAGCGTAACTTCAGTAACGCTTCATTTCCTGCCATTTTTCAGCGATTTCAATCATAATTAGCAGTTTTGGTTACTTTTGTAGTCATTTTTGGCAACGATTGGCAATTTCCCATACACATACTGTACTAGAGATTCCAATTTCCCTTAGTTTTCTAGGGGTTCAGCCTACTTATGCGAAAACGATTTGATTTCTCTTAGCCTAATGTAAAAAATGTGAGTCTGGTACTATAATTCTCTAAAGTAAATGAGAAAAATTGTTAGGCATGTACTTCCGGCCAGGGGCAGAGGGTCGTAGAACTTCAGTTTGATACTGTTAAGACGGCCGGCGATAAAGGATGCCACTGTGGCCCAATGCATAACCTCTATTCAGTATTTTAAGATTGAAAAACGACGAGTGTAAAAATTCAAAAGACGAAACAGGCATTTCAAGTAAACTAGGCTCTCTCGGACCGTTTTATTCTCGTTAGCTTCATATCTAGGCAGATCTGACTTCTGTACACGTGAAAGGCTTCCCTTCCTTCTCGAGTTCGGTGGAAATCTGATACATAATTTCTTCCGCTTTTGTTTATCTCCGCTCAACTTTTTGCCTTATACCATCCCTCAGGAGGCTCGAAGAATCCTTGCTCGAACATATACAAGAACCTCGTCGCCTCGGTGTTGGCGTGAGGCGCGATATGGTGGCCCATGATATTGTCCACGGCTTTCTTCATGTGCACGGGCAGGATCATGGCCTTTTCCCCGGCTATTCCCTTCGCCTGCTGGATCAACTTCAAGGCGATGTTTCTGATGGTGTGCGACACGACCTTCAGCACGGACACCTCGACCTCTTCCCCGGGGCAGACCGTGTTGTAGACTTCCTGGACGGACGGCAGGAACTCCAACAACTCCGTCTTTGCCAGCTTCTCTTGCCTCTTCCTGAGGTTCTCGCTGGCCTTCTTCGCCAGGACCTCGGCTCCCACCGGCTTGTACACCAAGATGCCCATCTTGTGGAGCGTCAGGGCCCTCTGGGCCTCCGTGACGGCCAACAGTAATATCGCTTCGTCCAGGCAAGTCTCTGCTGCGACTAGCCCTGCGATGGAGAGGTTGCCGTTGTTCCATTTCCCGGCCTTGATGGCCTTTACCGTGTAGTATACCAACTTGCCGTTGAAGTGCGCGATCATCGCGGCGAGTATTTTCATCGCTTGCGCGTTGAGGCGCAACTGGCCGCCGTGGACATTCTTCAGGATCTTGGACAAGCACGCGTTGTACCTGATAATTTCTGCCATTTCACTCACTACTGACGGCTACAATAACTATGATTCACTCAAACTAGACGAGGAAAACGAAAATATTACCCTATACCTGCAAAAAAATCTAACCCTAAAATGTTCTAAAACTTAAAGTTTCAACTAAAATGGATAACTCTGTACAGAAACCTCAACAATGTCTAGTCCACCTGACTTTCAACAACAATACCCATGATGATCATCATGATGCATCATCTGGAAGACTGACTACAGGACAGACTGAGAGAGACACAAATCAATCTTCACAAGTGGTCTATTTCTCTATTACGTTAAAACAGGGGTTCTTTAACTAATGGGTCGTGACCATACTTGGATCACGGGGGCTTCTGAGCAAAAGCAGATACAGGCTTCTCGAACGGGGGGAAGAGGATCATTTAGGGCGGGGGTTCTCGAACTGTTCGCCACCAACTTTTGTCAGGGGCACCAAGCCCGACAAAGGCTTTTCAAAGAGATTCTTTGTTAAATTGCTCTAAGGAGCCGCAAATAAGCGTCGATTATGGTAAAGGGTGTAGTGGGCAGAAAATGTTTGAGAATCCCTGATCTAGAGTATGTATAGCAAATACGGGGGGGGGGGGGTGAGATGTTCACCTCCGTCCTTCCAACGATGCCAAGGGTGCTCATTTTCAAGTGTGCGGGGCGCCTTCATTGGTTTGAAAACGTGTCACGGGCCACCTAATTGATCTATAAATGCCGCGGGCTGCCTAAGTGATCTAGAAATGAGCCGCGTGCTAATAGAGTTATCCGGAAAAGTGTCGCGGGTCATTTAAGTGATTAAGTCTGTAAATGCTTAGGTAATCTGGAACATCGACCCTGGTCATTTAAATGAACTTTTAATGAACTAGTCAATTACGAACAGGGCAGCAACTAGATATTTTGTCACCCGGGGCAAACTGTCATTTTGGCGTCCCCTTGCCATGTAGAAGATGCAGTTAAAGGGTGAATTCGGCACCCCTTCTGGTCCTCTCCCCCCCCCCCCATAGTTGCGGCCCTGATTACGAAAACACTATAAAAATTAGAGTTTACAATAGAGGACGCGGTATAGAACAGTTAATTCATAATGTGAGAGAGCAGTAGCCAAGATCAGTAGCTAAAAGCTAGTAAAATGACATCTCTGAGAACTTGTGATACACATAAATCTTCTTATTTCTTTTGACCTGAAAGAAAGAAAAAAAGAACGAAGTATATTATCGGCCCAATAGGTGTAAATATATTTATTAATTAAATTGAAAAGTGAATTCTTTATGGCAACCAAAAGCTGATACGAGAGAATTTCATGCTACGATTTTTCTCCCACTTTAATTCAATGACAAATTTGTAATAATATAGAAGGGACAGAAAAAGCTAGACAAAAAAATGAATAGATTCTATCATTTTTGAAAAATAGAATCTATCTTCAATAACCAAATCGAGTTATTGTTTCCATTTAAATTTACCAGTCGAATTACTTAATATTTGATATATAGTATATAGAAAATATAATATATAGAAAATTTGTGACGGAAAAATATAGTGACGGACTCGCAATGCGAGGATCCGGGTTCGAACCCCACAGTGGTGGTCGGCTGAAGTTGGTTTTCTGTGGTTCCCAACTTCAAGTCGCAAATGCGAGCCGATCTCCCCGTTAAAAAGTCTCGCCGCAGAGAGCAACAGTCCTACAACGATAAATCATTCAATCACAACACTTCACTCATAGTTTGAAAAACTAGTGGCAGATGGCAGCACTACACATAACAAGCATTACAGAGAAGCAACAAAACTTCACGTCAGGTTTCACTACACGTACACGCACATTCCCGCATGTACCGATTCGTTGGGGGGTTCCGGGGGGGGGTGTGGTGTAGTAGTAGTAGTAGGTAGGGCCTCCAAACCAAAAAATGGCTCGGGGATCCATGATGTTCTTAAGTCAGCCACCTCGTTGGGCAATTTGCCTGTTGTGGCGTTGTATTTGTATTTGATATCAGGTTAAATTAATTTTTCATTTCGTAATATTTGTTTAAATTTCAGTTATTGTCTTCCCGTTCATTAATTTGTTAATGTGACATTTCTATTGCAGTACTTTACTAAACCTACCACAGTTAATGAAACAGAGGGTAAGTTATCACTAAACATTCACGCGAGAATGCACTCAGACTGTTAGGTACCGGCATTACACATACTGCCGGCGTAACTCATTCAGCGGTAAATTTACCCCATGGCCTCGACTGACCAGGGTTGCGCTCGGTTTGAAAGGAAAAAAAAGAAAAGAAAGCCTGGGCATATTTTGATCTTTCTCGAGCCATGATTTTACACACATTCTTTGGGGATGGGGGGGAAGTAGTCATTTAAAAAGGGATAACATTGTTACACAATGCACAAGAATGAATTAATGAATAATTAATGAATAATTAATGAATAATTAATGAATAATTAATGAATAATTAATGAATAATTAATGAATAATTAATGAATAATTAATGAATAATTAATGAATAATTAATGAATAATTAATGAATTGAATGACTGAAAAATAATCCATACAAAAGTATAAAAACTCTAAAAAAATTAATGAAGATTAATTTAATTTCAAAGCTGAGCATTGCTCCAGTCTATCGCCATAGGCAATTTACTTCCGAATGAGTTATGCCGGACATGTGCTAGTGTACTTAACAGTCTGAGTGCGTATCTAGTGTTTTGCGTGGGTTTTTTCAGCGCTACTACTATTCTAGCTGCTAAACCACACACGCACACCGTCCACATTCCTCCGGGGAATTTCTAACGAAATTGGCACATGCTGGAATGCTCGTGTACGTGTTGTGAACCTAACGTGAAGTTTGTTACTGCCTGATGCTTGTTGTGTGTGGTGCGGCCATCTGCCATCAATTTTTCTAACTAGCAGTGTAGTGCAATGATTAAATAATTGTACCGTTGTATACCTGTTGCTCTGTGTGGCGAGACTTTTTTTAAAGGGGGAACTGGGCTAGCATTCACGCCTCGAAGTTGAGAAGAACAGAAAGCCAACTTCAGTCGACCAGTGCCGCCGGTAGGGTTCTAACACGGAGTCTCGAGTCGGTCACTATAACTACACAGAGCGCACAGCGACTAATGAAGACTCAAAATTGATGAAAATTCGGAAACTAATGAAAGAAATACACAATTTCAGGAGCAATTAGCAAAGTTTCCAGAATTAACGAAAATAATATCAAAATTGATGAAAAAAAAATTGGAAATTGATCGGGAGAGGAATGATTCAATAATTTGTAAATTTATGAAAAAGTAATAATTTCGGAATTAACGCAAGCCTCCAATAGTTTGGGGCTTCTGTTTGATTTGGAACCGTGGCCCAGAGCCCGCTGGCCTACCCCCATTAGACAGGGGCTTCCAACGTACACTTTCCCGCAGAAGACCTGGGCCTATATTGGAAGCTGTACGTGTATGTGTTTTTAACCTAACGTGAATTTTTGGGGTTATTTCTAGTGGTCTAACGTGAAGTGGGGTCAGTTCGAGAATAAAAGAGTGGCCTAGACAGGGACCAGGTCAGTGAGTGATCGAAAAAGTGTTCCAGCATGTGAGTGACCAAAAGAGTGACTTGGAGACAGAAACTTATTTACAGGGGCCGGGGTTTAGCCAGCTTTGCCAAGTGCAGCAAATTTGACGAATGTGTGAGTGGTACTACTTATAATATTTGGTACTACGAAATTCCATCCGAATCAACTCGAAAACCTGCTGATATAATGCCGCCAATGTAACCCAATACAGTATTAAATTAAATTCGTGCGAATTCTCAAATGCATCAACCATTTCAATGGTTTCGATATTTCATCGGACACATTCACAGAGTTTAAGTGCAATCTCAGGTTAAAGCATCAGAGATCGACGCGGATTGGGTAAAATCCCGAATCAAACCAATCTGTTTCGATCTCTGATCTTTTATCCTGCGATTGCAGTTAAACTCAGTCGGTGTGAATACGGTCCTTTAAAGTAAGCCTCAATCACCAAATCCCTCGGAGGGAGGGGGGGGGGGAGCGCAGATGTCACTTGTATATGCATGAAGTGTGCCCCGGGCCGTAATTCTTCGAGGATTAACGTCAAAAACATGTCGTTCTTCGGCTCTAAAAATCCAGTTCCTGATATTGCGGAGGCTTTTCTCTTCCCCCCTTCTCTCTCTCCCCTCGAGTACTTGTCTGATAGACACTCTCAGACTGATAAATTATATCACCACATGTATTCTTTTCCCAAAACATCTTATACATTTTTCCACACGCGTCTTATACGGTATAATTTACATAGGTGGAAAAGTGTTCGTCTATGACTCCCTCTCTCTCTCTCTCTACCTCATTAGGAGATGTCACATGCGACTATGTGTGTGTGTGTGACAAGATGCGACAAGTAAGTGCCGACATCAACGGTGTATAAGAAACAGGGAGGGGAGATAATTAACATACATGGGCGTAACTCGATAATTGTGTTATCACATGGGTAAGCACCCAAGAGACGTCGCCAAACCGACAGGCCGGCTGGCTCTCTTGCTATCTCCTCTCCTCCCATGGTTTCAGAATGTCACGCCATGGAGGAATAGTTCTAGAACTGGCTCTAGGCTCCTGAATCTATCCAAAACGTTCATGAAGTTACACACACACACTCGGTTGTGTGCGTCGAGTTCTCGAATCGCGGTCACTGACCACAATGGAATCCAAATCGTGCAATCAAATGGTTCAAGGTCGGAACCAAAAACGGGATTTGATAGCCCTCCTAATCTTTGGGTGGATCAGTTGTATTCGGAGATTCGCGCCTGTGCCAACAAATTTCAGCCATTCACACAGCAGAAAATATGTTCTGGACATCTCGAGCATGGCCGGAGATACGGCGGGGAAGGGGGGGGGGCATTGCCCCCAGCGTCAAAGGTGGAGTCGACTGATCTAATGTATATAAGTATGTATATATGAATTGGCATCATCATCATCATCATCGTCCCTCCCCCCCAAACTTCCAAGTCTATCTCCTCCGCCTATGATCTTGAGTAATTAATTTATCTTTATTAATAATGTTAATTATAACATGTTATATGCCTGAAATCTGCGTGTTGTTGGGCTTCTTGCTCTATATTTTAAAAATGAAAGCGGATTCCATTTTCTCTCTCTCAAACCTCGAAGATGGGAAACCAACCAGAGCGAAAAATTCTTGGGATGACTATACCACATTATTTTGGTTCCATGGGCCTGACCAGTGTCATCTTCAAGCAGGGGCCCACTAGCACGGCCAGGGCTCCCATGATTATAAGATTTGTAGCTATGATTTTCTATTGAAAACACGCAAACTGATAAGCTGGTAATTTCAGCCAAATGGGAGATAGGGGGGGGGGGGGTTCTCTGGTCATAACTTGCTCGGGGGGGGGCGTGATTATCTATCCAATCACAGCTTTGTCCGATAAACCGAAACCGGTATCAACTTTCGTTGCCAACAGAAGATTGCTATAAAGACTTACGCCATCTATCGTCTATAGTTCGTAACAATATGCTTCGTTATTTCGGCCATCCCCACTTTCTTCCCAAGAAAATGTCCCTTATTTTCATCGAAGTCTACTTGAGTTTTTTAATTTTTTTTATTATTTACTGAAACCCCCAGAATGAAAATCATTTTCACTTGCCCTTTACCCCTCAAAAACGTTCTTATTTGTAGAATTCATTTCAATCCACTGCAATGCCAAGTAATACTTCATTTCGCCGCTGTGGTGGTCAAGTGGTCAAGGTGAAGGACTCGTCCTGACTTCGAACCCCACCGTTGCCACAGTGATGGTCAGCTGAAGCTGGTTTTCGGTGGTTCCCAACTTCGGGGCGTGAATGCGAGCCGATCTCCCCGTTACAAGGTCTCGCCACAAAGAGCAACAGGACTACAAACTATACAAATATTCAATCATTACACTTCACTCACTTCACTGCTGAAATATAGATGGCAACACTGAAAAATCAAACTCAACACTAGATACACACTCAGATTGTTAGGTACACACACTTACACTTCCGGCACAACTCATTAGGTTGTAAATTGCCCATGAATGGTGATAGACCTGAGTTGTGCTCGGTTTGAAAGAAAAGAAATACAGTACTCTTCATCCCTGAAGGTTTTTCGAAACTTCCAGCAACAATTGGCAACTTTGCTTACTTTTAGCATTAATTTTGGCGATAATTGGCGATTTTCCATACATTTGGTATCCCGATTTCCCATATACTTCCTCGTGGCGATATGGTATAGACCTAGACTATATATATATAGGCCTAGATGAGCCATTTTTATTCGTTGAGCCGGGGAAAATTGTTGTATCGGGATCGAGACTTATGAAAGTACGTACACGCACAGTAACTTCTAAAAAAATATGTTAAATCGAGCTGTGTGTGTGTGTTTTTATCGGGGTCCCACAAAGGTGGTGTAGGGGCCGGAATGAATCTCATTATTTACTTCTTTTTACACTGTGAATTCATTATAGCGAGGTCTGTCAAAGATTTCAGACTTGGAGGACCGGATCCAAGATGTGGGACAATGGCGGAGACGCATTCACGGGAGTCTTTGCGGGCTATATACAGGATGGCAAATTTGAGAAATGAATAGTCAAGAAAATTAGAATGAGAGAAGGGTGTCAAAAATTTTCTTGCCCGCTGGTAGTAAAACCATAAATCTGCTTTCGTCTAGAGAACGGGGCTTGATCAGTGAGTGACCAGGCGGTTGACCTACAGAGCTTTCAAACACGAGAATGACCGACCAAACCGTGCAAACATACGAATGACCTAAAGAGAGACCTCGCTTTCTATGCTAGACGGGACGCTCTCTAGACAGAGGTGAATCTCTAGGCTAGAGAGTGAAGGGAACTTGTCAGTGGGTGACCAAAAGAGTGGCAAAAGAGTCTGCAAACGTGTGAGTGTGTCCTAGAGAGTTTGCGAGCATGTGTGTGACCAAGAAAGTGTGCAAGCACGTGACTGACCAAGAAAGTATGGCCTATAGAGCGAGGGACCATGTTATCGAGTGGCCTAAAGAACGAAGGACTATGTCAGTGAGTGAGTGACCTATTGAGTGAAGGACACTGTCAGTGAGTGACCTATTGAGTAAAGGATACTGTCAGGGAGTGACCGAAAGAATGTCCCAGCGAGTTTGGCATGTGAATGGCCCAGAAAGTTTGAAAGCATGTGAGTGGCCCCAGTGCCGTTAAGGCATGGGTCCACCCGGGCACGGCCCGGGGGCCTCAAGCGAAGAGGGGCCTCACAAAAATGAGATCTGGTTGAAATTTTCGAGAATTTGTTTGGTACGGTCCCCGAAAAATCAATTGGCCCGGGGGCCCATGATACTATTAAGACGGCCCTGAGTGGCCCAGAAAGTTTGAAAGCATTTACAGTAAGTGAACAAGAGAACCTAGACAGCAAGAGACCCCGGTCCGTGAGTGACCAAGAAATTGTGCAAGCATGTAATGACCAATAGAGTGACTCAGAGACATAGGCGAATTTGCAGGGGTGGTAGCAAAGTCGGCTTTGCGAGAACTTAAACCAGGGTTTCTCAAGCGGTGCCCTGATGCGCCACCAAACTTCGTCATGGGTGACGCGGAGCGAGGTCCCTGACAAAGGTTCTTTCGAAGAGACAGTTAAATTGCTCTGGGGAGCCACGGATAAGCGTTGACTATGGAGAGGGGTGCCGTGGGTGGAAAAAAAATCTGAGAAACCCCCTCCCCCCCACGGCTTAACCCATTTTTGGGGCTAAAATACTTTCTTTTTTTTTCAAAAATGGGCGCTTTACATGAAGCGCCAAATTTGAAGAATGTGTTCCAGAAAACTAGACTAGAATGACAGAAGGGCGACAAGACATTAATTCGCCTGTGGCCATGGGCATGGGCTCAACTGTATCAACTTTGGCATCATTTGATATATCTTTTATGTTAATTCTCAATTTTCTGTATTTGCTTCGAAGAAATACGATCAAGCAGTGTTGTTGTTGTTTCTAGACGGACGGTCCTCGCATACGAAAGCTACCAAAAAAGAAACCTAGATAGTTTTGTTTACATCGTTGCGTCATGGAGACCGTTTGCAACCTCGATTGTATCGATTTTTTGGTCAGCTTCAAAAACAGATCGGTGACGAACTGATGGCCGATGACTTCGGATGTCTCGGTGACAGCGAAGTTAGACATTTGGACACACAAGTAAAACCTCGCTGCTGTTGGCAGTCGTTTTTGTCCAGAGGCTCCTCCTCCTAGAGCTGATCTCATCCAGGGGAAAAGAAAGATTGGCTGCAAAACACAACCATTTATGAAAATGCCGGTAAATTTATTGTTCGATTTCAATTGTTCATGATGCTCAGTTCACAATTGTTTTTACCATGAATACAGTGGCGTATTTACAGGCGGAGACGCATTTACGGTGTTGCCGCCTCTGGGCTACACGAATTTTGCCGCCCTTCCCCCATTCTCTGGTCTAATTTTCTCGACTACTCTCTCTTCGAATTCGCCACCCTGTGCAACAACCCCACTTTGTCTTCTCACTCCGGCAAGTTCACGGTGTATCTCTAGAGCCACTCTTTTAGTCATTCAAATGCTTGCACACTCTTTTGGTCACTCACATACTTGCAAGTGCTCTAGATCACTCAAACCTTGTCTCTTGCTCTGTAGGTCACTCGTTTAGTCATTCACATGCTTGCACACTGTGTCGCTTACTCGCATACTTGCACTCGTTCTAGGTCACTCACTGACCTAATCCTTTGCTCTGTATGTCACTCGTTTTGTCATTCACATGCTTGCTCATGCTCTGCAGGTCACTCGTTTAGTCATTTACATGGTTGCCCAAGCTTTAAGTCACTCTTTTGCTCACTCACATGTTCGCAAACTCTCTATGTCACTCTTTTGGTCGATCACTGACCCTCTAACCCTGTCTGGGCAGAGGCAGATTTATTGAGAATTGTATTCAAATTCATCCGCCCTTCTCCCATTGCACTAATTTTGTTGGCCACTCATTCTCAAATTTGCTGCCCTGACCTCCCCCCCCCCCTTAACTTTCCGCTGTGGGGACCCCACCCGGGACCTAGAGTGTGTGTGTAAGTATAGGTGACCAGAAGCAGAGTGTAAGCATGGGAGTTATCGAAAGAGTGATTTCCAGGATCTACTAGAGCAGTGATGGGCAAACTGCGACCCGCCGAAGGTGTTTAGGTAGAAGAATATCGATACACAATTTAAATACCTTGGCTTACAATATTTTCTTCATGAATATAAGGGAAACAGAAAATCGCTATCCATAGGATATAAAAAATTATCTCCACAAAAAAATTGCCGAATTCTAGTCGAATATGTTTATACCACAAAAATTATTCATGATATATAAATTACCTTGTAGTAACTTATTATTTTTCTGAGGCCCCTCTTCTTTCGAGGCCCCAAGCCATGCCCATGCATTAAGACAGCAGTGGGTAGCACCTTCTGCCATTATGTTTTTTTCTTTGTGATTGTAGTGCGATCGTCACCTTTGACCACCCTCATGTATCCACCATGCATTTAGTCATCTTTGTTAATCTTTTTTATTAAGTCGTCTTATGTTTATATTAAGTACTCCAGCCTATTATATATTTATAAATATTTCCTGATATTTTTTTTGTATATTGTTTAAAAAAGAGTTATTATTATTGAATTGTCTTCCAGAGCGAAACACCTTGTACGCCCAGTACAGAAAACGTGAAGGTTGTGGTGAGGTGTCGTCCTTTGAACGAAAATGAAAAAACAAGCAGATACAAGAGCATCGTGGAGGTGAGTTTTGTATGGAATATTTTCTTGCGAAACCGAATTTTCATTTCCTTTTTCAGATAGTACTGAAAAAAAGTGAATATTCGGTTTCCTGAAATTAGGCTTATCTAGAGGCAGATTTGTTTGTTTTGTCGATAAAGCTATTCGAACGATGTGGAAAAAAGTCATATATAGTAGGTAGCTCTTGAAAAAACCTACTATTACAATTCATTTTAATGCTCTGTAATTTTTTCTTTTTTAGACGAGTGATCTCGAGGGGACGGTTTCTGTATGGAACCCTAAGTCATCAGCTGATGAGCTGCCGAAGATGTTCACTTTCGACACAGTATTTGGAACGGATGCTAAACAGCTGGATGTTTATAACCAGGCAGCTCGGCCAATAATCGGAAACGTCCTAGAGGGTTATAATGGTAAAACAATTAATTTCATTATTGTTATGATTAGGGGGTGGGACAAATATTGATTTGGCCGAATAACCAAATACTGAATATTTGGCTGATTACTCTGAACATTCGGGCAGCCGAATATAAATTTTCTTAAAACATCACAATTATAAATAAAATTGGTGTTTTTAATTGAAAATAAAATTTTTGGTAATTTAAAATGATTGATATTGATAATCATGCAATTTATTATTTTAATAAATATTGAGAAACTGATAATCAAACGGTTTTTTATTGTCATGATACTGACAATAAAATTCATCGATGATATATTGTATTTTAATATTACTTATACAGAATCAATTTTTTTTTTACAATTTTACATCTAATCAACATTATGCAAGATATACAGAAAACTGGATGTTGTGAAGATATTTATTTTTTGAGATGTTGATTTTTTAAGAGGAAGGAAAAAACTCATCTCTGCCTCTATCAGGAGTCAAACCCGGGTCCCTCGTTTGCTGGACGAGTGCTCTCACCACTAAGCTACAGAGGAGATAGATATTTTCCTCCGTTAAAAAAATCAACATCTCAAAAAATAGATATCTTCACAACATCCAGTTTTCTGTATATCTTACATTAACAAGTGGAGAGCGACATCATGTCATATATATATATATACAGGGTGATTATAAAAAAAACTATCCCGACATATGGGCCCCTAACTATCATACTATTCACAGAAACTGAATGAAATTTTGGCATAAGGTATTTTGATGTATGCGCTCAAGAATGATATGGAAAACAACAGTGTCACTCTAACAGTTACGGTTACAGTGAGAAAATTTCGAAAATATCAAATGGCAGCACCAAGTTTTTTGGATTGGAATGTGATCTCCATTGTGAAAAACCCTAAATAGCGTTCAAACGGCAACTGTAGCATGAAAATCACCGGCGGTAGATAGGCTAAAAGTGAGGACAACCAATAAAGACAGAGAAGCAGCATAAAATAAATCATTTTATTGTGTTTCACAAATTTTCCACATGACCTTGTGGAGGACTAATCAGGCTGGGATCTCAGCCGAAGAAACGGTGTGATGAATGAAACGAACATTAATGCTCTGGTGCACGGCAAAGTCCTTTTTACTTTTTCCTTGCCTAGCTCCGGGGATTTTCGTGCTACAGGTGCCATTCCAACGCTATTTAGTGTTTTTCAGTATGGAGATCGCATTCCAATACAAAAAACTTGGTGTTGCCATTTGATATTTTCAAAATTTTCTCACTGTAACCATAACTGTTAGAGTGACACTGTTGTTTTCCATATCATTCTTGAGCGCATACCTCAAAATACCATATGCCAAAATTTCATTCAGTTTCTGTGAATGGTATGATAGTTAGGGGCCCATATGTCGGGATAGTTTTTTTATAATCACCCCGTATATAGCCATCTAGTAGCTTGTCGTCTATGAGCTATTAGCTGATTGCGTGTCTGTCCATTTCATGGTCCCATTCGGCATATATGCACTCCAAGTGAGGAAAAAAAATTCATTCTCCTCTGTAGCTTAATGGTGAAAGCACTCATCTGGCAAACGAGGGACCCGGGTTCGACTCCTGGTAGAGATAGAGATAAGTTTTTTCTTCCTTAAAAAAATCAACATGTCAAAAAATAAATATCTTCACAACATCCAGTTTTCTGTATATCTTGCATTAATAAGTGGAGAGTGGCATCATGTCATATAAGATGCCATATGTCAGTAGAACAGTTGATTTCTAATGTGATGAAGGAAGCTGGGACAGCGAAAAGAGCAATAGCTAAAACTTAGTAAAATGCTCTTGACCATATGATAACATCTATCATGACCATATATCTTTTTATTTCTTTTGATCTGAAAAAAACCATAGTGTATCGACCCAACAAGTCTAAAAATACATTTATTAATTAGATTAAAAAGTGATAACAACCAAAAGACAAGAAATTCGGATGCTCTCTGTTTGAGGAATTGGCAATAAATGTGGTAACCTTGTCCTAACCTAACGGAATGTTAGGAAAAGCAGGGGGGAAAATAGAAGAGAAAGGGAACGAAAAAAAATTAAACAGTAGTTTAACTTTCAAAACGTAAGTTGATAAGAATGTAGATACAAAGTAGGTTTCTCTTTTCACCCTCACCTGTTCTCTTCCACTCGTGTGAGAAAGATACATCATATGCGATAAAACAATCGCTGTCATGGTATACAAAAAGTCAAGAGGAAAAATTTGAAGCAAATCAATCAAATTATAGAGTTGCATCAAAGTATAATGATGATGACGAGAGAAGAAAGCATACAAAGAGAACTTGTTTGAATTTATTCCACCGGCGTTTGGGAGTAATATTAGGTCCTTGATCCTAGAATGGTTAATTCCCTCTAATCCAAAGGAGGAAAAACTTGCACCTGGCCGAAAATTCTTTCGGTTTTATCTACAAGTAAACTAAATTTGCCTTCTGTTTCCATGTTTTTTGAACCATAAAGAGGTTTCCTATGATTGAAAAAGTGTTAATTATCCACAAGAATAGTTGTCTGCTCTGTTTCCATCTCATACAGGTTTCACTGTTGTTGCCAGTGTCTGCAAAATGTGTATAATTGTATGTTTCATAACTGTTTCGGAAGAAAAATAACTGTCAGTACATATTTAGCATACAAAAGATGTTCAATGTGTGTGCCCCTCAAGGGATTCTGTAATCAAATTTTCTCTTGTCACATGAATATAACATGTACTCATCAATTTTAGTCTGTTTGCAGAATAAGATGAGCAAATGCTTTCTTTGCTGTTGGTTACCATCTAACTGACTATTATAATGTTACCAGTGGCCTGATTGTGGTTTTTATTTCCATCGCAGTGTATTTATCTTATTGTTGTTTATTATGATTTCAGGCACAATCTTTGCTTATGGACAGACGGGTACCGGTAAAACATACACCATGGAAGGTGACAGAAATGTTCCAGAGTTGAAAGGAATCATCCCTAATTCGTTTGCTCATATTTTTGGTTGCATCGCTAAATGCAATGGTGACAAAAAGTATGTTGATTTAGCTTTTTTTTTACATTTTGTGTTCGTTTAAGCCACTAATAAGGGCTGTTACTAGGATTTTCTTTGGAAGGAGCCACTCTCTTTACTGCGAAAGTTGATGCTTTATAATGAGGGTTTTTGTTTCCCCTAAAATTTGCCACCCCCCTTCCTCTAGAATATTGCGACCTGAGGCAGTAATGGTTGTCACATTATTTAGGCTTGTCTTATTATATTAATATTTCTAATATTTGTCTTTATTGTGTTACCAGATTTCTAGTCAGAGCTTCATATCTAGAGATATACAACGAAGAGCTTAGGGACTTGCTCCGAACTACGGAAAGTGAAAAGCTAGAGGTTAGTTATGTCCTTCGCGTTATTAAATATGCATATTTTTGAAATTAAGTTTTAACTATATAACTTCCTTATAAAAGTATTATATTGAGACTCAATAGACACATAACTAGGATTCATTGATGCGTATGTTAAATTTTTGTTTTCATCTTTTGTGAAAACATTTACAATCAACAATAGTTTGACTATTCTATCAAAAATATCGGATCGCTATTTCCATGTTGAATGCAAAAAATTATGTTAAAACTTTGTATTATTAAAAAATATCACAGATAAAGGATGTGTTCTAACAATTAGTTTACATCATGCCTGAAAAAGTTTATAATCAACTATAAGTTGACTGTTCTATCGAAAATAGCTGATATTTTTCAGAACCATCGTGATATTTGTGAAAACTGCATGTAGCAATTGAACTATTGTGGGTTGCAGCATTTAAAATATTAAATGAATGTGTTTCTCTGAATTCAGGTGAAAGAACGTCCCGATGTTGGTGTTTATGTTCGAGGACTCAGTTCGTACGTTGTCCACAGTGCCAATGACCTCGATCAAATGATGACTGTTGGAAACAAGAACAGTATGATTTTTTTTTAACATTAGTTCACCTTTCCAAATTTTTATCTATTTTGTAGCAGTATATTGAAAAAATTACCTGTTTTCTTCAATTAACTACATAATTCCAAGCATTATGAAAGAAGGACAACGGTTTTTTTTTCTAAACCAGTATGGATTAAGCATAGAAAGCTTTATTTTGCTTGTTCAATTGCTTTTACTCTTCAATTGACCAAAGTATCTGAAAGTAAATCTAAATCCCAAAATAAAATGGGTCATTTTCAATTCAGGCAGATACAGTCAAACTCAACAATAACGAACCCCAAGAGCAAAAATATTTGGTTTCCTATATCCAATCTACTAAAAAATATGGATCACATTGAAGGAGCATATTCTTACTCTCCCAACAAAGCGGTATCTTTCAAGTAGGGATCTTGGGGATGCGATATCCTCCTCTTTGAAATGTTAGAATTCTATGTTGAGGTGGACTCACATGACTATACAATTACCACAGGCAGTTTATCATTTTCCCTCATTAGTTTGATATTCCCTAAGAAAAATAATCCCTTCTATGGCAGGGTCCTCAAAGATAAGTTTGTTGCCTCCTCCTCCCCCAAAGCAGTTCAAGGCATCATCAAAGTTCATTATATGTAATTTTTTACTTTTTGAAGTTTACCATAAATCAGGGATGCACAAGATCTGGCCCACGAGCCAAATACGGGGCCAGCAAAAGAGTTCCATCGAGTCCACCAAAGATGTTCTTAAAAAAAGTGTCGTCTGTAGAACACATTAACTACAGTCAGCCCTCATGGCGTGTGTGTGTATATATTTGTGGTTTCCCCCTTCCCAATTTTCGCAGAACATGCAGACATCAATGCTTTCTTCAAGGGAGGTGGCCAAGAGTTCTAATATTGTATGAAATGCATCTGATATGTGTACACTAAGTACTTAAAATTTTTTTTTGCGAATGCAGGAAATGTCTTGAAGCTATAGATCAGTTTCACCGATGCCATTAGTGTCATTGCTAGAACTGTGGAAGCTGTGAAGATGTTAACAGTCAACTTCTTTTAGAACTTTTAGTCACAATATGTGCCTGAAGAAACATCTTTTTGTACAAAGCCAAAGGTTGTGAAAAATATTGTCATGTTAGAGGAGCAGGTAGATGAAGAAGGGCTCAATCATGTGTGGGCATAGAAGAAATCGGAAAATCAACTAATAGCAGTTCAGAAATTGACAGGGGAGGGATGCATATCTGGTCCTCTGGACTGAAATGGTTGTGCACCCACTGTTACTTAACGTAGATGTACATACATGTACAGCAGGGTAAGTAGGTGTGGGTAACATAACATATGTAGAAAATTTGATATGACTAAAAACTTTGTTTGCAACTGCTACTTTCAAATCATCTCTATTAAAAGTATAAATTACTGCCCGTTATTATTTATTTAAAATGTAACAAACATTCATCTTTCTCTATCAGGAGCTGTTGGTACTACAAACATGAATGAACACAGTTCAAGATCACATGCGATATTCACAATAGCTGTTGAATGTTGTTCTGATACTTCAAATCATGTTAGAGTTGGAAAGCTGAATCTGGTCGATCTAGCAGTGAGTATAATACTTCCCTCCCCTGCTGTATTCAAAAATCATTGAATAATTTCATTTTTAAAAATAATTTATTTGTGAATTTTGGTAATTTTTTGAATGTAACTGATAAGAGGTAATGTTTTAGTGTCTTGGGCATTTTGCCTGTTGTGGTGTTGTATTAGTACGTAAATATACAGGGTGCTTACTTAATTCCCTTTGCTGTGTTTTACTGGTGAAATACTTCCTAGACAAATACTTCCAGTTAGAAAAAGTATCCAAATAACATGTGGAGCTCAGATATGTCATTCATGTTGGAAGGGGGTTGCATAGTCATTAAAATAAAAAAAATCTAAATTCTATTCTGTCCTCAAAAACCCTATTATAAAGTTGTCCTGTATTTTCTGAGACCAACAAAAAAAAATTCCACGTTTCTAAGTGCAATATTCACAGAAATATTTGAATTAAATATCGGAGAAATTTGGGAGAGAACAGCATGAACTAACAGACAATGCTTCTTCCCTGATTTCTGCTGTTCTTTCCCAACTTTCCTCCGATTTTTGAATTTGAATATTTCAGCAAATATTCCACTTGGAAACATGGATTTTTTTGACTGAGGAGAGACAGGGCAACAACTTTCTAATTGGGTTTTTGAGGACAAGGTATAAAAAGGTAATTTTTTTATTTTGATAACTATACAACCCCATCTAACATGAATGACATATCTGAGTTCTACACATTATTTGGATACTTTTTCTAATTGGAAGTATGTCTCTAGAATCAATGGTTTGCCAGTGAAATGCAGCAAGGGAAATTAACTAATAGCCTGTATAAATGCATCTGATTTAGTGTTTTCTATTTTGAATTACAGTAAAAGCCTGTTATAATGACAGCTCACAATCAAAAAGAAAATTGTTGTTATAACAGACTTCTTGTTACAAGCGAATTTCCATATTTTTCTTTATCAGGTTATAAAATTGTAAAAAGCTGCTACTTCATCTGCATCAAAATGCCTTTTAAATTGTTTTGTTTTAATATTAATGAATGAACAGAACTCTAGTCACACACACACATGAAATTGAATTTTTGATCTCACAGCATTAAATTTTCTGACATTTGTGCACAGAATTTTGTAATATTGAAGCGATTTAGCTGACTAAACACAGAGCAATTGAAATTCTCAGTCACTATATCACTGCTAACTTTCATGGCTGTATGAACTTGTTAACATTTCTCCTCTAATTGGAATTGGAAAGCTTTTAGCACAATTTTTTCAGTCTTTCAGAAACAACTTTAAACTGCTCTGCAAGTTCTAGTCCTGTAGTCTCAGCCACTGGAAGAGATTAAAGTCGAATGAATACCATCACATAATCCATGCGTATGGTGAGGAAGCCCCCAAGAGTGGAAAAAAAGGGGGTTAAAACAATTAGATTTTTCTGTGTCCATTCTTTATTCAAAGTACCTCAGAGTAATTTTCACTAGAAGCATGTGCCATGATAACAGTCATCATGTTTAGTTCTTGAAGAGAGAGAAGAAAAACTACAGAGCATTTTTGAGAAGTCTTCTGACGTTATAGCAAATGCTTCCTAATTTTCAACTCACTGTAACTGGATATATTTTTTTATATCTTTGACATTATTCATTTAATAATCACTTATTGCCAAATGGATGCAAGCACACGGTAAAAAAAACATTGGCAAAAAAGTTAAGTTAATGCATGCATTATATTGGCTTCACCTTTCTAGGAAAAAATTAAACCTTCATATACTTACTATTTTTTGCATATATAGATATTTTTAGAAAAATGGTTTTGCTAAATGCTAAGAACTGTTTCTGAATACTTGAAATGCAATTTAATTAATTGGTATTTGAATATTTTGCAACAATATTGATAGCTGATTTCTTGAAGATTGTCTTTTTTCGAACAAAAATATACTTAGGTGGAGCATTGGAGTAAGAGGTTCAAGCCTCCAAGATAGTGTCTTTATAAAGAAATGCAAGCACTCAGAGGAATAGGCTGAACAATGCTGTAAATAGAGTTATTATTGGCATTTCCTTGCATATACGCCAAGGGGTTGATCAAAAATATTCATATGATTTGAAAAGGAATCAAATAATTAACAAAAAAATTTTTTGTGATTTAAACATTTGTATTTAAATATGTTGCTAAGCCCTGTGTACTATTGAAATGCTAATCATGTATGCTAGGCAGAAATATTCTTGTAAATAGACACAAACTTTGCTCATATGGCCCTAATTATGAATTGATTCAATCAAACAATATCTAGCTATATATGTTACTGCCAAAGTCTGAAGTGCTGTCAGTTCGCGAATTGGCAGAGAGTTTTGGCCAAAGTCTGATTTTCAGATGGATTTTTCGGGCTTTAGCTGACCAATTCTCAAAGTGGCTAGAGATCTGTGGCCAAAGTTTGATGTGCTGTAGTAAGACGGTCCGGTAGGCCCCAAATTAATTTTTTTCATCACCCTGTATTGGATTAGCTCCATGTGACGAGAGGAAAAAACAACAGAAATTTGAGATAAAATTACTTATATATATATAAAATAATATAGACATAGTTTTTTGGTCAAATTTTGAAGGGAAAAAATTGTTACTGCAACGTGACTGTGATACGAAAGGGTTGCCATAGCTAACGTTGTCATAATTATCACAAAAAAATATATGCCAAATGGCGATAACCCTGTATCATGCCTTTACCTTTCAGACTTCGGCCAGGGATCTCCAGTCACTGCAAACTAGTCGGCCAAAGCCAAAAATTCTGACATATGCTGGGTCAATTTACAATGAAATTGGCCAATTAGCAAACTATATATATTAATTCATTACTATTTTTTTTAACACCCAAGGTGACTAAAGATATTTTTTTTCATGTACCCTAATTTTGATGTATTGTATCTTTATTAAAAATGTTTCACTTCTTTATTACAGGGTTCAGAGAGACAGAGCAAGACTGGCACGACTGGACAAAGCCTGATTGAAGCAACAAAGATCAATCTTTCCTTGTCGACTTTGGGGAATGTCATTTCAGCCCTTGTTGATGGCAAAAGCACTCACATTCCATATAGAAATTCCAAACTGACTCGTCTGTTACAGGATTCACTTGGAGGGAATTCTAAAACTGTTATGGTGAGCAAATGTTCATATAATTAAACTATTTTACTCCTTTTCTTTACAATAGAAGATTAAATGATTTCATTACAAACGAAACCATGCCACACTGGGATTAAAACATTTAATCATTGTCATAGAGCTTCTTATTTTGTGCATTTAATCAATGATTTTGTCTCAACCCTTTTCTGCATGAGAAGTCAAAGTTCTAGGAATCTCAATAGTAAACTGTTTTTCCCATTTCAGTTTGCCAATATTGGCCCAGCAGACTATAATTACGACGAAACGATCAGTACACTGAGATATGCGAACCGTGCTAAAAACATAAGGAACAAAGCTAGAATAAATGAAGATCCAAAAGATGCTATGATTAAGAAATACCAAGCAGAAATTGATGAGCTGAAAAGACAATTGGATGAAGGTAAGACCTTTGTTTGAAATTTATTCACAAAGTTATTTGAAATAATAAGTAATCATTGTTTGATTTATCTCTCATTGTGGTTAATTCATATCCAAGGTTATTTAGATTTTGTGGAAGTTTTTCTTAATCTAATTATTAAATGACTATGAAAAAAAGTAATATTGTACCAATTCAATTCAATTTTATTCATAGACACAGAAAATACAGAATACTATAAGTGGGAAAAATTGCTGAGACATGTCTCTTACTAGCAATCACATTTTTTTAGACATTAGATGCAAGGATTTAGATTCAAAATTAGATAAAATAATAATAAATGTGAGAAAAAGACAAAAAAAAAAAGTAAAAAAAAAAAAGACAAAATACAAAAATAGTTAATGGTGGCAATTGCGGTGCAGCAACAGTAGTAATTGGAAAGAAATTGTTCGATCTGTTTTCCCTTCATTTTATTCCAACATTTTGTTGAGTTAAACTTGATTAAAAAGTCTAAAGAAAAACAAACAATAAATAAATAAAAAGAAGAAAGGGTTATGTTACGAAGGTAGTGAAAAATTTAAGGAAATGTAACCTGTGTAGCAAATGGAAAGTAACATGATTTAGAAAAGGGGTTGGTGAATGCAAATTAAAGAAAAAATATTCTCAATGTTAATGATAGTAAAAAGATGTTTTTTTCAAGATTTTCTTAAAAGTGGATATGGATGCTGTGTTGTTATTAATTTCATTTGGTAAATTATTGTAAATATTTGAATCAGATAGGTGAAATGTTTTTTACCAACTGTTTTATTAATTTTTGGAATCAAATAAAAATTATTAAATCTTGGGGAAGATCTAAAACTATTAATAGGTAAATAAAATTGTGATTTTTTTTTTCAAAATAAGAACAGATTTTGTTCTTACAGAAATTATTATGTTTGTACAGAAAAATATAAGTGCCACAAAGGGAGGATATTTAATGAAAAGTGAAGCTCGTGTGATGACGATCTGTAATTGTTGGTGATTAGTCTTTTTTGAATACAAATCAGGGGGTGTAGATTAGTATTATTATTAGTATAATTGTTACAAGATTTTTTTGAATAACTACTTTTGAATTTTACTTTTCATCTTAATTGTCATTAGGAGAAATAGTAGAATCTGAGGAAGATGCCAGTCCAGAAGAAGATGATCACGGTAAAAATCGTCTACGAAAGAAAAGTAAGTAACCATTTATCTTTTTGTTGTCATTGTAAAACATTATAATCTCACTTTAAGGAAAAATAAGAAAAAAAGATAAAAATAAAAATAATTTATTTTCTTTTAAAGCTGCTCGTGCCGCTCTTGAATATGATCTTTCACTTACTAGAGCCTGAGTGTCACTTATTTATGAGCGAAAAAATTTTCTTGCACGTTGAATTTTGACAAATCATTTTAGGAGTCAGTGACGAGAAGATAAAGGAAATCGAGGCAGAAATTGAATCTCACAAGAAGGTGCTTGCTGAGAAGAAAGATTTGGTCGAAAGTGAAAGGCAAAGGATAGCCGGCGATCTTGAAAAGAAAGAAACTGACCTCAAAGATGCAAAGTAAGATTCTGTCTTCTCTCTGAAAGTTTCTCTACATACATAAGCAATATATTTTTTGATGCTTTGAATGAAATATATAGATATACCGTGTAAGCCAAATTATTTTCGTTGAAAATTTGTTCCTAAATTTAAAGGGGAGGGGGTCGGTTTATGCACTTGGTCAGGAGAAAATATCGACCCCCCCCCCCCCCCCCCCACCAAATCATATAGTTACATGGCCTCCGCACAGCTAGCTTGAAGATCCGGGACATCATTGGACTATTTTGGATGGCATCACTAAATCAATACAGCAATTTTTATGGCTATAGATGTGTTACTAATCAGTACAATTAATTTTGTTGCTATGTTTATAAACCCCACCAAACCAAAATGTTAAAGTCAAAGCAAAAAAAAACAAAAACATTGTTGGCTTTGATACCCGATAGACCAATGTCAATTTTGCCACCTTTAGATGTGAACATCTACAAGCCTTTTAAAGATTATTTAAGGAATTTACGAACCAAGATAAAGAAACATAAAAAAAAGTGGTGCCTTAACAAAACCTATCATTAAGTTGCTAGTGGGTTCACGAGACATGGAATTCTATTTCCACCGAAGTCAATCGTATCCTTTAAAAAGTGTGGTATCGGTAACACGGAACTGAGAAGACGACATGAAAATATACAAAAGTTTTTCCCATCTAAAATGCTCTGACTTTTGGAGGTTGGCTTATACGTGGGTTTACAATTTATTGTGGTTTTGCTGGTCCTGAAGTGGTGTATCCGATTTATACACGAGTACATACGGTACTTGACATGTGGTAGACTCACACATCTGTTTTCATTAGATTTTTTTCTTCCAGTTCACATACAAGATTGAGCACAGTAGCACAGGTTGATAAAATACTCACCTAAGGATACTTTGAGGTGCAGCGAGTTCAATACCCATTCGTCCTTGTCAGAAACTTTCCTGACTCTGAAGTACAACAAAAACAGCGACATGACCACAGAAAAAGATTGCTACCACAGGGAGTCCTACACCGGGAGGGGGGGTTATAGCACACCAACCTGTCGGTGAGTATAGAAAACAGTGTGCCATTCGGAGTCTGCAATAAATTGTAGGTCTCTGTCTAATTAGCCCTCATGTGCAGAAAATGACAGTGGTGTGACAAAAATGATCAAACATACAAGATCAATCATATGAAGTTTAATAATACACATAAAAAATTGATTAATATGAGCAGAAGCAAAATTCTGACATTCGCTCATACTAACTGCCACTCATCATATCTGTGACAAATTAAAAATTACAAAATTAATGTCATCATGAAAATTGGAAACATAATAAATAAGTTGTCTACCAGTGCTATATGAAATTATATCTAGGTATAATTTGTAATATGTGTTTGATCAACATATGTTGAAGGACACAGAGTGAGTAGTGAACCCTTACACCATTTGATACGACAACTAGTTAATTGTGCATGCACCTTGTACACATTCTTTTGTGAAATTTCTAATGAAACGGCACATGCCGGAATGTGTGTTTTGAGTTTGTATGTGTGGCCCCTAATGTATTTATGATGTGAGAGTTGTATTTGTTTCATGTTTCATTGGTGCTGCCATGTCGTCCATATTTTAAAGTGAAGATGATAGACACTTGAATTTTCATGTTATGTAATCATTGAATTTTCATGTTATGTAATCATTGAATTTTCATGTTATGTAATCATTGAATTTTCATGTTATGTAATCATTGAATTTTCATGTTATGTAATCATTGAATTTTCATGCTATGTAATCATTGAATTTTCATGCTATAAAATCATCATGTTGAAACCATTTGATAGTGTCGCCAGAAGACATGTCTTTATAAAATATGGTAGTTCCTCATGAATATAGAAGCACGTTTCTCTCACTTCAAGGAAACAGATTTACTCACAGAAATATTTGAAGAATATCAAACTTCTATGCTATAAACATCCTCATATCTTAGAGAGCCACTCTTTTCACTGTAAAATTATATATTATATAATTTATATATAGTACTAGAATATTTTCATTGTTTCAGTTTTGGCAATCATATTTTTCTGATTTAAACTTTCTAAATCAACAGAACAGAACACGAAGGTCTCGTTCAAAAGCTGCAGCTTCTAGAAAAGAAAATAATTGTTGGAGGTGAGAACCTTCTAGAGAAAGCCGAAGAGCAGGAAAAGCTCTTGGAAGAAAGTGCCAAAGAACTGGAAGAGCGAAAAGCAAAAGAAGTGCAATTGAAAGAAGCCTTGCAAGAAAAAGAAGTGAGAACCATTTTTTTTAATTTTATAGGTACTCTTTCTAAAATATCTCAAACATAAATGTCTGTCTGAAAAAAAAATTCCCCTCATGCAGACGGCAGAAGTGAGTGGATTTTTTTAGTTTCATGTCTTTTTACTGAAACTAAAAACAAATTTTGCATCTAGTCTTTGAAATATCATACTATTATTGAATATCTATAATATTCTTGATAGCTAAATATGATTGCATTAGAATAATTCATTCGTGTCAACATCTTTATCATGTGGTTCACCACAGAGGCAGCTCGAGCTCACCTGCCACCTGGGCGCAAAGCCTCATGTTCAGTCTTAGACTGAAAGGGTACTCTGGGATAAACCCGAATTTTTATCCATCCAAACCAGACCTATAGCCAGAAATTTCGTTTGTTGGAGGACCAAAGTGATAGAACAATAGATTTGGGCCATCTTTTTTCAGTCATTTTCTCACATTTTCCGCTATAGCCTTGGTCTAAACCCATACACATTGTTTACCCAACAAAATGTACTTGACCATATATCATGCTCTTAAAGAATTTGTCCTGTTTTTAATTATGCTAGATAACTCTTTTCCACATTCGAGCTCTTATTGATGAGCTATCCTATTTCTTTCCTTTTGGGGTTAAATTTTTAAATTCTCAAATCTCCAACTTATAGGTGAACATTAACGCCAAAATACCTATTCTAAGGTACCCAAGGCAGCAACTAGGGGAGTGCAAAGAGGTTCTAGTGCTTCAGGCAAACCTGAATTCTTTTTTTGCCCGCTCCCAAAAAATTACTGGATGAGGGCACCAAAATGCACACTTGCCCCGTGTGATAGAGTTCATTCTTGTTTTTGGTATTACAACCCCCATGCCCTGTCTGTTCCCTCGTTTTATCAACATCTTGGTTATCAAGGCATTGATCAAAAGAGTGACAGTGTGTGGTGTCTTGTGAATTTTCATTATTAGAAAATTTAAGTGTCTTAACAAAAGCCTAGGCTGCTGTCCCTTCCAACAATCTGCCTGGGTGCATTGCACAAATTGCCCTTGGTTGAAAATTTTTGCTAATACAGTATTCATAAATAAAACTATTTTAACTGATCGTTTTCTTCCTGGTGACTCAAAGATAACTCAAACTTCCTTTCAAGCGTGAACTAGTAGATGAATTTTCCCCATAAGCATCAAAAGCATAAATTTGTATTCTGAATTTTAGGCAGAAAGACTTGACATTGAAGAAAAATATTCTTCACTCCAAGAAGAAGCGGCAGGAAAGACGAAGAAGCTTAAAAAGGTGTGGCAGATGCAACAGAGTGCAAAAAACGAGCTCAACGATTTGAGGCAAGAACATCAGAGAGAAATGGAAGGTTTGTTGGAAAATATTCGTCAGCTTGACAGAGAACTCCAGCTGAACACATTCATTATGGATGCTTACATTCCGCTCCAGTATCAGGTATTTCATGTACTGATCATATCAAATGTAATCAATTTTGTGTACTTGTTCTTTGGATGGACTGGTCTTTATTAGGTTACCTGACTACAAGGTACATCATCGCTTGAGATAAGATCAAGAGCTGGAAAGCGATTGTAACTGTAATATCTAGTATATTTGTTACTACTACTAGTATAGATGTTATAGCTTCTATATATTCTCTATATATAGGGGTTATTTGTTCTTGTGGTTTCGGTGATCATCTTCAAATTTATTTCATGGTTTCATGTCACATATTTTTAGGACTTGGTCAACAAAATGAGTGAGACAATGTGTTTAAATTATTCTACTAAATGTTTTCTTATTTCTCCGTCCTTGCTTGACCTTTTTTAAACCCCCCCCCCCCCCCTTCTCACAGGGCTGTCTTAATAGCATAGAGTGTTTAGAAGGCATTTCTTATTTGCTCTCGTCCACCCCATATGAGCCCCCTGCTTGTGGTGTGTTCCTGGTTATACTTTTTACATCAGTATACTTTTGCTGTTAACAGTATAACCAGTTAACATCTGGTTATACTTTTTTCAGCCACATTGTTGTGCAATTTACCTATTGTAGCTTCTGTATTTATAAATGTCTAATCTGAACAAAACATTAAAAATTTGACTTGGTTTGACAATAAAATATTCAATAAAACCAAGTGGCAGTACATTTGTTTGTATAGGCATTTTGTCTTATAAATTTCCTTCTCTTTATGAGGTTTCCCTAATTTTGTTTCATTGTTCTTCTCACTATAGATTTTTCTGATAATTACTAATGCTGGTAGACTTTTTTTGTTTCCCTCAGGAGATGATAGAAGAAGCTGTCCAGTGGAATGAGGACATTGGTGAATATCAGCTGAGATGTGTTGCATACAGTGGGAACAATATGAGAAAGCAAGCCACACAACAGGAAAAAACAAAGAAAAAAGAGGTACTTATAGCATCTTGTAAACATTACTCTTACGAATTTCTCTCTTTCATCAATTGCTATTTACAGGAAAGTGTTATATATACATGTGATGTGTATGTCCCTAACATATTTATGTGTGATTGAAGCGTGTTTTTTATGTGTTTGAAGTGTTGCTATAATTTATTGGAAGTGAAAGTGACTGACATAAGGAGTGCAGTAACTTAAATAGCTTTGGTCTTTCTTGGGTCTACTTAGTCTCTGTGGCGAGACTTGTTTTTCTTTTTTAACGGAAGATCTACTCACATTTGTGCCTGAAGGTCAGAAAACCACAGGAAATAGCTTCCGTCTGCCATCACAATTTTGGCTATTATTATTAAATTTAGCTATTAAGATACTCACTCCAATGTGATTGACCATATAGATATCTTGCAGGAAGAGTGACAATTCCTTTTTCCTATTGCCACAGAGCATTTTACCTCTGAGGAGGTTAGCTGTGTTTGAATTGATTATTGTAGAACGTAACTGTGCATTTATGTAAATTTTGTGCACCCACTTATGTGTTCAGGTGATTGATTAATATTAGCAGCTGGAGATATCTCATTATTGAATATATATACAGAAAACATATGTTTTTATGAACTCAAACAATTGGAAAGTCACAAATGGAAAAGGTGTTCAAAGAAATTAAATCTTGTTTGGGACCAGAGGACTACTTTGCAAAAATGTGTAGATTAATGTAAATTAGATCAACATAATATATGTTATTTGAAATAGCTGCTTGAATTGTTGACTTTTGCTAATATCGGTATCAAAATGTCTTATATCATGACGTAAACAATTTTTAATGCAAATCTGAAACAAAATTGTAATTTAGGTTAATGTTTTTCCACTGATGAAAAAAGCTGTTCAAAATATACTACGTATCGTCGTCCTCCTCATGTCAGAAGCATAAATGTGCAAATTTACAAAATGTTGGAAATAGCATTTGAATGTTTACTCTGCCAATTTTTCTCAGTAACTTGCATTTCAATAGGGTTAAAACATTCACGTTTCTGGCAAAACTTAGCAGAATGAATGATCCAACTAGGTGTGATAAACCCAAAAAGTGAAGAAAATGTGCACATTCATGCTCTTGGGATGAATGGGGGGGGGGGGGTTTGCACGATATTCAAATAGTAAAGGACAACAAATTTTTGTTGTAACTGATCTTTCGAGGCAGCGATTCCATAAAACATTTAACCATGTTATATAAATTGATCATATTGTATAATGTATCCATATTTTAACATAATTAAATTTTTTTATCAAGCCGGATGATTCAGATCTTTCCTTCATGTATTTATCATACAATGCTGAAACCACAAGAATTCCAACACGTCAGAAATCTGGCCCCCATCGAAGAGCGAGATCAGCTCGGCCTAAGTCATCTAGAAGGTAAAATTATGTATTGTATACTTTTCTCATTACATCCTTCAAAGTTAATATCAAAGGGGATTTTTTGTTTTCATTTCGATATTAGGATGAAAATATTCATAATAAATATGAAGCAGTTTTTTTTTTAAATAATTTTTTACCATATCAATATTCAAATATTTTACATACATTCTCTGAAACAATTATTTCCATAAGTTGAAAATAAGAAAAATTGTTTCAAAATGATAACCATAACCAGATTTTATAAGAACCTGAATTCTTCTACCAAGAGAGGTAGGGTTTCTTTCATACTTGGGGGAGTCCTCAAGTCAGGGCTGCTGCATGCCTTCTCGGGACAGACTCTTTCTTGGAGTCTGTTCCGAAAGGGTTATTATTATGCAAAATAAGTGTACATCTTTTTTGTGGACCTCCATTTAGCTCGGGGGCCCGATTGCCCAAGAATAGTTAAGGGCCTGCCTCGAATCTAAAAAAACTTGTCATTTCATGATGGCACCTCGCAATTGAATGTTCAGATTCCTTGGGACAACACACATATATTCAAATATTAGTTACACAATATGACAGTTCAGCAACAAATAAGTGTCTAATTGCAAGGCATCATGATATATTTTACACATTTCTGAAGAAATAGTATATATAATATAAATTGTATCAAGCTCAATTTGCTTTAAATTGAATCCTAAGAAAAGTGTTCAAAAGAAATTTTTCTCAATAGGCTCTCGGGGCAAGAGTCTGCTGCCCCAAGAAGGCATACTACAGCCCTGACTTGAGGGCTTCCCAAGTCTGAAAGAAGCCCTACCTCTCGGTGGAAGAATTCAGGTTCTTATTGGTTATAATTTTGAAACAATTTTTCTTATTTTAAACTTATAGAAAAATAATTACTGTTTCAATGAGAATGCACATAAAATATTTGAAATGGTAAAAAATTATCAAAAACAAAACAGTATTCATAATAAATATAAAACATTCATCCTATTATCAAAATGAAAACTACAAATCCCTTTGATAGTGTCTTTGGTAATTATTAAAATGCTTGGGAAACAAACCATTAGTTGATACAGTCCATACACTAAGATAATTTTTTAAACTTTTATATTTTAATTCACATTGTTCTTCATGAAGATTATTTTCTTTTGCTTTCAGGCCTAATGTGCAAAGCTGTGATTTCAACTAGCACCTCCTTTTGTTAAAGTATTTACATCCATTTATTTTAAACATAATATTTAGACAAGCATATTTAGTTACTGAATTCGGTGAATGTTTCATAGATGGTTATGTTTGACACAATCATTTATTTTAGTAAATCATTTTTTTACATGCAAATTTACTGAACAGATCAAGTTTTTTTTTTAACTGTTGCAATGCTTTATTTATTTGTATTACTTATGTTATTTTTTACAAATTTTTTTTACATTGTATTGAAAATGTAAATATTTATAGCGCCTAGAATATATTTGCTGTAAGATATGATGGACTGTTGGATGATGTTGATAACCAATGTTAAAAATACTGATTGTATTTATATTGTGCAAGTGAACCTGGTAGTTTTTGGGATGAAATAATTTAATGATTTTGCTTGTTATGTAGATTACCTTAGTAGAACGAATTGTCTTAACCTATTCATATCAATTATATTACATGTCGTAGTGGGGGGAAGGACTAGTTTAATTGAATGATTTTGAAAAAAAAAAATCATACACAGTCGAACCTGGTTAATTTGAAGTCCAAAGTCACTGGGAAAAAAGTTTAAATCAGGGCCCTGCGGTTGAGAGAAACACTGGTCTAGATGCACTCCAGCTGAACAATATTAAAGGTTGATAAGGACATTAAATTATCAAGAGAAAAACAGAATTTTATAAACTCATTCTTTAAAAATTTAACAACTTGATCAAGGACAGCAAAATCTGTCTTTTTGTAGAATTTTTCCAACCTATATATTTTGCTCATATAAAAATTTTTTTCTTCCACCTTCAAATTATCCAAAAAATTCAAAAAGGTTTGAATTAAACAAGAAATTTTAACATTAAATCAGAAAACTCAAGTGGAATTATCCAAAATTTTAATTAACCAGGTTCTTTATTTTTAAGAACAAATGCCTGATGCTCAGTGTCATGTTGCGAGAAGAAAAGATAATTGACAATTTTGTTTTTTCACATCCTTTTACAGTCAGCTCTTGATGTTAGTCACTCAAAATAACTTGTATTATCAGTTTCATTCTATTCTGCAGAACTTGCTCCTTAACTAATATGAAATAATCCATTTGCATTTAAACAAATTTAGCTCGAGATTTCACTCTTGAAATAATACCCATGTGCTACAACTATTTGCCATGGCTATTTCTAATAGAATCTTGTGGGTTGATTGCACAGGTGCGATTGTGGATATAGAGTAATCTCTCAAAAGTTCAAAACCATTTGTAGTAGAGAGTAATTAGGTTTTCTTATTTTATGCCATGTATTCCAAAACATTTTAGGGGTCATTGCCATGTTTGATATAGTTTTGCATAAAACTTGAGTGAAAAATACCACTTCTCAGGTTTAAGGGAAAAAAAAAGTCTCTCCAAACAGCAGTAATATATTAGGAATTTAATATCCGTATTTGACCAGTTTTACTCTACAGCCTGAAAACTGATGACACTGGCTGCAAGCAGAATCAAATCAAACATTCCATTGATACTTATGATGGATATCTTCTGTGGCGATCCTCAGCTTCTTAAAGATTTTTGAGCGATCCTGAGTTATATTTCTAGATAACTAAAATCACTTTCAGTTTCTATGGACTGGGAACTTGTCAGTTATCAGCTTTAATACAAAGCACCCCATAAGGCTAATGCAGCCATTATCTCATTAACAGTTTGCCGTAGAGGTATGGTTTCAATTCACAAACTGCTCAGAATGTCTCCAAAATTACTCAGTTTTGAGAGTAAAAATACAGTGTGTCACAAAAACATCGCCACAGTGGTGGTTGGCTGAAGTTGGTTTTCTGTGGTTCCCAACTTCAAGATGCGAATGCGAGCCAATCTCCCCTTTAAAAAAGTCTCGCCACAGAGAGCAACAGGCCTAAAAACGGTACAAATGCAATTCAATCATGACACACTCACTGAAATATAGATGGCAGCACTTGAAAATCAAACAACACTAAATACGCACTCACACTTCTGGCACAACTCACTAGGTCAGCAATTCCCAACCGGTGTGCCACGAGATATTATGGTCTTAAAATAAAGTCGAATTAATTACTCTCATCACAAGTTTCACATTAATGATTAATCAAACAAAACTCTATTGATGTATTTTTACTGCGATTTTTGTTGTAAACTATTCTGTATTTAAGTAAGGGTGCCCCAAGTTTTTATTATTCCCAAGGGTGCCGCGAACTTCAAAAGGTTGGGAAATGCTGCACTAGGTAGTAAATCTCTCATAGATGGTGATAAACCTGAGTTGTGCTCAGTTTGAAAGAGTGTCACAAAATAAAATCTAAATTTTTGTATGGTTCTTCCAATTAGAAAGTTGCTGCCGTCTCCTGAGGCCAACAAAAATATTTCCAATTTTTTTAAGTGTGATATTTGTGAGGATATGGGAATTAAAAAATCTGAGAAAAGTTGGGAAAGGAGCATTATTTGTTACTGTTCTTTCATAACTTTTCTCCAATTTTTGACTTTAAACATCTTAGCGAATATTGCATTTAGAAACATGGAATTTTTCCTGTTGGCCTCAAGAGATACAGAGCAACAACTTTCTAATTGAAAGTTAGGGGACCACATAAAAATTCATTTTATATTTTATGACACACTGTATTCTTACTCTTGAAACTGGTACAGAGTGATTTTTTAAAATTGAAATCATACCTATGTACAGGCTACAGAACACTCTGTAAAAATGATTTACTTGGTGTCGACACATCTTAAAATCAATTTTTGTGCAATGTTTCCTCTTGTACCAGTTCATTTAATAATTTTTTTTTATCAAAATTTTATTCTATATGAGAGGTAAATAAGATTCATTCCAAATAGTTGCTCAAACCATTTCCATGCTCAAGCTGGGATTCAAATCCCTGCCCGTTATACCACCTCTGGTTTAAGAAGCTACCTACAGCTGCAAAGTGGCTTCAGAATACTCAAATTTTTTTTAACTGTCATGACTTTTGAAGAAATTAAATTTTTCTCGACTACAGTCAAACTTGGTTAAGGAGAGGAAAATTTTTTGACATGGTAAGTACTAGAAATCAGAGTCCCTTGTTGTAGGAAAGCAGCAGTTCAGTCACTTACGTGGTTGTGGTTTTTTTTTTTTTATGCATATGTGCTCAGGGTGCTTTTTTTTAATAGTGAAACATGATATATTATTTACCACACCGTTCCTATAGGTATATTTTTTCCCCATCACATTTGGTGTGCTTTTTTCTTTAAATGTTAGCTTTACAATGTATACATTGAAAAAATGTGCTTACATTTAAAAATGAAATGCTAGTCACGTACAGAGATATCTTATTTTGCTTTTCATTTATCATGTGTTAATAAAGTTTGTTGCACATCAGTTGTTTATGCAAAAACTTTGAATTAAAAAATAATTAAGCCTTGAACTGCTGTTTGAGCTATGTAGACTCATTTCAATCAACAACCTCTTTTATGTGTTTGTTCTCTCAGAAAACTTTTCACCTTTGCAATATAAATTCTCTTCAACTATTCAAGGATGCCTGCTAGGAAAAAAAAAATACTATGACAATGCATGTTGCATGGAAAGTTTTCTTTTGAAATAACAATAGATTTTACGAGATTCCCAGCTGAATTAATTAATTTAAATCACGTATGATTGCAAAACACTGAAGACTCACGACAGAACATAGTAATAGTAAAGAGACTTGTTACCTATGAATAATACATCAGATTTAGAAGTGAAATAAGTTTTTTTTCACTCAGAGTGAAACAATTTCTCTCGAGCTACTAAACATGTCTGAAATCAAAGGATAGCGCAAAAAATTTTCATGTCAGAAATTTAAATGTGACTTCTTGAAAAATTCTGTGTAGCAACTTGCAGAGAGAGAATGATCCCTGAATAAATATAATTTTCTTAAATGAATAAAATAAAGGCTAGATAAGACTAATGCAAGCACTTTTTCACGCAGTTAAATAGTTAAAATAAAATTTTGGTAATTAGAGTTGACTATAAGTACAGATAAAAATTGCTTGGTATGGCAAGTTATTTTTCTCACTTTTTTGTCAATCAATAGAGATAAAGAAATACAAAAAAAAAAAAAAAAATTAGATCAGCATTTTTATCAACAAGTAGAAAAAAAAATATTTCTCAGAAAATCAGGTCTAAAACAGATATGGAACATATAAATAGGATTTCAAATATTGCTGTATAATCTTTCTTATTTACAAAATATGGATAGTTTTTATGTAGATCACTGATCCCGATAGCGCGAATCACATTCATTATAAAGTTCTCTATACATGTATATAAAAAAACTAAACAATTACACTTCAGGAATGTGTTGCATACTGCCCACTGAATGGAATGATAATGCTCTGTTCATAATTGACTTTGAAGGTGCTCATGGTATCCAAAATCTGAGAACTACATTCATCCACCTATAAATTAGACAAAGCATTTAAAAATTAAACAGTAAATTAGAGCATATACATGCAAGAATTACCTAAGAAGACAGACTTGTAGCAGTGTATGCTGACAATCAACCTATGTCACCTGACTGCATTTGCATAATCTATCACATGTCCTCCCTCTCATGCCCGAAGCACGAATATGCAATGTCCTTGGAAAAAAAAGTGGGAAATGTTTGAATGTTTACTTTACCCATGTTACTAATAAAAATCTATGGAAGTTATTTCCTGAAATATTTTGTAACATGTGTTTCAATAGGGATACACATTTAAGTTTCAGGCAAAACTTGGATACCAAAATAAAGTATTCAACCACCTGATAAAGAAAAATTTTCACATTCATGCTTTTGGCATGCGGGGAACAATGTGTAATAATTCGAAATCTATCACATGTGTAATAAGGGTAACTTTGTAAAAGGAAGAGTGGCCAATTCACATTTTTTGAACTTATTCTTTCTCACATATATGTACACAAGACAACTGTTTGTTCTGCTCACAGCCTCAAGTGCAGTGTAGCATCATAACCTGACTGATTGGCGTATATACAGTTGAGACAAACTTATGTAATAGGTATGCCTCTCTAATCACGAATTGTTCTGTTATTGCCAATGTTGTATCATCAGGTTTGTCTGGAAATATCCAAGTGTGAGATGAATATCCAAATTTCTTCATAATACAGTGAAACTTCAGATTAAAAGTATTTTGCAGAACGAGCAAAAATTTTTCAACAGGTTTCGATGCCATAAACTAGAGATTTTTTGTAATGAGTATTTTACTTACGAGAATTCAATATTAGTAACATATACACCAAAGCCTCCTAAAAAGAGGACTAATTTATAAAAGGCTTCATGTATTAAAATTGTCTGTTGAACATCACATCACGTCTTAAGTTCGGGCCGGGTCCAAGAATTCTCTGGGGCTGCTTTTATTATTCTAATGAAAAGACCAAATTAAAAAAATAATATTCAAATGCATATTAATGAGAACCTTCAGTAATTTAGGGACCTTGTTTGTTTAAGAGCTCTTTCTGGATCCAGTGGGGCTCGGTTTTAATCCTTTCCTTAACTGAAGAACTACATTTTGAATACTTATCAGGCATTCTCAATGTCTCTCTTGACATTCTCAACATCATTCTTTTATACAAATACAAGGCCACAACAGGCAAAATGCCCAATGAGGTGGCTGAGAAAAAAAATGCCCATAAGAAGTATGGATGTCAAAAATCTAGCATCACTCAATGATACAATATCTCAGTGGCTATAATCAGACTATCATATCAGCCGATTGAAGAAACAGATTAAGAGGGTGGTAGTCCCGAATGAAAAGAGGGAACAAATGTCATATATGAAATCAGTAGGCCATCTTGGAAAAACCATGTTCTCTCTACCGGGAAACAAATCTAGGACCTCTTGCATTTTTTTTTCACCTCTACACTTCTTTCCAAGTTCACCTCAGCATAATATCCAGATAACCTATTGATTTCATGTATCTTAACCAAGCAAAAGTCATCATCCATTTCAAACATCATACTTAAGATTGTCTTAATATTGCTTAATACAAATCGCTATACAAATCACAGCAATTTCCTGCATATAATTAGTAGATGTAATTTTTGATATTTTCCCGCAGTAGCTTGTAATCTGCTTTTGCAAATTTTGTTCATCAATAATGAAATCTCATGGAGCAGAAGAGATTTTTTCATCCCTTTTATAGAAAAAAATGCTCACTATTTCAAATCATGTATTTGATATATATTTTTATATACTATAAATTTCTGAGAAATTTTTTATGAATTAATTTAAAAATTATTTCTATTTCAACCTCTCGGAAAAAAGGCTGCTGGCAATGCGCAGTTGCATGGAATCCCCACCAAGAAAAATCACTTTTTTAAACATACAATCCGGGTATTGTGCAAAATATTTACAGTATTTTCTTGTGTACATCTAGTATAATCAAACTGCTTTGTCGGTTAGTAAAAATATTTATTTTTTAGACTTCATCTAAAAGAACTTTAAACTACATTAAAATCGACCATGCTTACCAGCTTTCTATCTGCCTGCGATAATGGTGAAGTGGATAAAACTTGCTCAACCTGCTCTTGATCTGATAGTAGAGACTTGTGGGCAATCTTATAATCTTTCCCTTCCAGAATCTGCCTCACTTTTTCAGCATAAGTCCTTTCCATCCCGTGGTAATTCAGACTTTCTGATGGAGAATTAAGGGCTGGCACATCGATGTAGCTGCTGCAGAATAAATAAAATAAAGTGTTTACAGCAGACTAAATTTTTTGGCATACAAAATATTATATGCTTTTTGAATACATGTAACATGAATAAAAAGCTATCCGACTACCTTTCTCTGCACTTTTCTATAAAATGGTGCTGGGGAGTGAACTTTAATGACATTTTATGCGTGATAGAAAGTGTCTCAAAATGGTAAACACAATGAATTTTACTACTTTTAACATTTTCTGTGAAAAAATATGTCAAATTTTAAGCAAAAATTCATGCAATATTTTCAAAACATGATTGCAAAAAATTCTACGAATGAAATGTTTTATTTTCACCAGGCCCCGTAGCCAGAAATTTCGTTTGGAGAGAGGGAAACCAAAGTGATGGAACAATAGATTTGGCCATCTTTTTCCTTTTTTTGGTCATTTTCTCACATTTTGAGGGGGACCTGATCCCCTCCCCCTAAAACCCTTGTTTCTCATAGTACATTCGGCTAATGATGATACAAGTTGTGAGGGAGTGTCTGGTCCTTCAATATAATTAGACAAATACCCTTACTATAAAAATAGATTTTGGTACGAAAATAAAAAAAATACATGGCAAAATATTATAAATTTTGTAATACAATCAATTTTTAGAAATCATGTTTCGAACTTAAATAAAATGTCAAAACAGCATTCTTCGTAAACAGGCCCTTAATTTAATGGGGGGGGGGGGGCACCCCCCCAGCTTTTGAAAATACACTAAAAATGGTATATATATATATATATATATATACACACACATACATTGAGTACATGTGTTTTGCCCCCCCCCCCCGGAAAAAGTTGAAATGACGTCCCTGTTCAAAAGGTTTTATTCTCTCACCAATTACTTTATGTAAAAATACAACGCTAAAGTTGGTGCAACTTCAGTTCAAAGTGTCATATATAACACAATTGCAAACAATTTTTTAAATCGCAAGAGAAATATAGCTTTCATAAAAAAATGATATAGTTCTTCCAAAATGGCATTTTTAATGCAATCGAGAGCATCAAATCCAAAAATAAAATGGATTATAATTCAAGGAATATACACTGCTCAAAACAATTAGGGGAGCAAGCAAAAAAGTGAAGAAAACCGTGCGAGACAGCCACGTATTGGCATGTACACTCGTATCAATGCGCAATACAGAAAAAAGACGTCAAAAAATTTGGAATTAAGCTTTAATTCTTTGAAAATATGGAAAAAAGATGATTTAGGGCAACAATTTGGTTACATGTAAACAATAAAAAAAAGTACTGTTTAGACATGATGCATGAGTTTTAATAGGGCGTGTGGTCTCCTCCAACAGCTAAGACTGCTGCACACCTGTTTGCCATGGATGCGATGAGGTTATTGATCAGACTTTGGGGAATACTGTTCCACTCCTCAAGAAGTGCAATCAGCAAGTCTCGGACAGTAATAGGCGGCCTTGGTTGCGCAGCAATGCGTCGTTCGAGCATGTCCCAAACATGCGTGATTGGATTCAGGTCAGGAGAGCACGCTGGCCATTCCATACGCTGTATTGTTTCAGCTTCAAGCATGTTCTCCACCAGACGAGCTCTATGCGGTCGGGCATTACCATCCTGGAAAACAAAGGAATCTCCAATGGCTCCAGCGTAAGGGATGACATGAGGTCGCAGTATCTCGTCTGCATACCTTCGGGCCGTCAAAGTGCCATTCCGAATGATATGCAGGTCTGTACGTCCGCCTATGCTGATTCCACCCCATACCATCCAACCAGCTCGTCTGTATTGTGACCTTTCACGAACGAATGCGGGGTTATTTTGAGTGCCCCTGTCCACACGTCGGGTTTCACACTCCAGACTGAATCGGGACTCGTCGGTAAACAGCACTTGGCTCCAATCATGTTGCTCCCAATCTCGATGTTCAGCAGCCCATCTTCTTCGGGCCACACGGTGGCGTGGGGTCAACGGAATGCAGACCATTGGCCTACATACATAGAACCCTCCCTCATGAAACCGATTACGTACTGTTTGGCTGGACACCCTTCGTCCTGTTGCCTAGAGCAACAGTCTTTGCAGCTGCGTAGCATTCTTTGTTCTGTTTCGACGGGCTGTTAACCGTACATACCGGTCATCAGTTGCTGTAGTGGCGCGTGGCCGACCTTGCCCTGGTCGACGTCTAACATTTCCTGTTTCTTGAAATCGATTCCACAGCCTTGCAACACTTCTGGCGACTCCAACAGCGCCCGCGACACTATGTTGTGTTTGCCCGGATTCCAGTCTGCCTATAACACGCCATGCCATGGATTCCGGTAAATCACGTTGTTGAGACATCCTCAAGTCACCTTGTCTCAAAAAAAAAAAATACTGCGCAATCAAATTTCACAGTTACGGCAGTAAAACAGACGTTTCTGCAACATCCCGATTTCTGCCCTTATCTCCTTTTTCTGTTTTTTGACGGCATGAACTTTGATTTGCATATGAAGTTTTCTTCTTCCGTTTCTTGCTAGGCTTTAAATTATGGACGATTCATTTTATGTTACTTATCGGTATACATCTTTGCGTAATTTTGTTAAAACCACGTGCTCCCCTAATTTTTTTGAGCAGTGTACAATTAAACTATTCAACATCCCAGGGAATGCGATACACATTCTTGAGTATATTTTGTATGATAGGATTACTTTACGTATGTCACAGTTTGACATATTCTGCTTTGGGACTAATACTTTGGAGAAAAAATAAATAAAAATACCAGAATGGGAAACATTGTAGACAGGACATGTCCATTGCTTTCTGAACTTTCAAAGAAGAAAACCAGACTCGCATTTGCAATAAGAGAAATTTTGAAAATATATGAAATATAATATTTTGAAATAAATCAATGTAGTGAACATAAGTTTTTAATTAATAGATGAAATTATGAAATTAGACCCATGCAAGCAAGAAAACTTAAAATCTGCAAATTTCAGAAACATCACTAAGGAAAATTAATTACCTTGCAGTATCATGCAGGATTTTGTTCAGCTTTGCTTGCTCGTCTACCCTACCAGTAAACGGAGGGATTCTTTCAGAATTGTTTATGCTGTAAAATAAATTAATAAAAGAAATTCATATCTTTTGGAGTCAAACATGGCAAGACTAATCACACCAATGGGAAACAAATTTAGCTTCCCTATAACATGTATTTATCTCTCCCCCCCCCCCAATACTACTTAACTTATAAACATTCCCCATGGGGAATTAGTTTTCATTTTTTCCAAATGAAAGTAAAATCATGGGGATTTTTGTTTCCCCCCCATGGAAAAACGTGACATGATGCTTAGGACATCATAAGTTAATGCAAACTCACCAATCATTACACAAAAAGGTTTAGTTACAAGTCATTACTACATTAGAATCACGGCAGCAAAATATATTGTATTGTTGTAAAAAATGGACAGGACGTGGGGTCATAGCTGATGTCAGTTATCGTCCCAATTCAAATGCCAAAAGGTCAAACTGACACCTGCTGTTTGACAAATTTCATCTTTTCCCTGGAAAAACACAAAATTTTTCGCAATTTGATACAATGGCCATTTACATAACGCTTGTGATATCATTTTGGGAGGGGGTGGGTAAATCAAAATGCAAGTCATTTTTGGGGTTAATTCTTTGGGATTAATTTTTTTCCCCCGAAATGGAAATTTTGATGTGAATACATCTTTTAAATCTGAGGATATTAGGAGTATTTGCAAAAAAGTTGTGATGAAATTCTTTAAACGCTTATATCTCAGGCAGTATTCAGAATATATCAGGGTGTTTGATATCTGTGGCTAGATCTTGTTGAGGCAAATTCAAAGGTATTGGTCTGGTTTTAATACCTTTTGATCTAGGCACCAGGCTCATGACCTGTTTTCATAACAGGCTCATAAAAATTGTTTTATGCTATATCTCAAGGTTCGCGATGCAAATAGAAAATTCAATAGTTTCGTCCGATATTATCATTAGATTTTTTTCAAAAATGTCTAATTTCATTACATTAGCACCTACCACGCAAAGGTAGGCACAACAAATTTATTCACATCAAAACTTACGGCCATGTATACGACACAGCCTACTCCATTTTTTTTTTTTTTTTTGCAATCACAGTTGAAATTCAGATGATAAAAGAATTTTTTGAGAATTAGGAAATTGGAGTAGAAATTCTGGAGCCTCCTAGAAAATCCGAGAGACTTGGCAGCTATGCTATTGTATTGTTACTGCAATATGTTCTCGCATCAGGAGGCTTGCGTCTTACCTGAAGTGAGTTTTGATTGAGAATAGGCCTGTTGATTTTATGAAAATAATTTGATTACGATTCACTGAGTCACGGCACCAGCAATTAACAATTTTTGTACTTTTGAAATTAATGGTGAATGCATCTTCCTAAGTGCTTGTTGTCAAAATTTGGACTAATAGAATGTCGTATACAATCCACAGACTTTAATTGCAATATTACCTTGAACATATAGGAATTTTAAATATTTGGACATTACGCTTTTAAGAGGGATACATTTTTAAGAGATGACGTGTAAGAATGAATTGCTTTCCCATCTCAAGTTTCGTAAAAAAACAAACAATGTAGGCTGATGGATTGTGTCGATTTTACTAACCTCTAATTTATGAACTGCATGTTTTACAAATTAATCTTCTGGTCCCAAACAATATACTACTCCTTTGAATATCTTTCCCATTTACAAGCTTTCGATTTTACAAACTATTTTACACATCCATACTAGTTCATAAAAACAAGTGTTGACTATACATGCAAGTCGAACTGACTTATTTTATTAGGCTATACCACGTATTTGTGATTAGAATAATACAATAGCCTACACATTTTACAAAAAATGTAAAATAAAATACAACCTGATTGTTCTCGAGTTTCCAGCAACAGGGTTTCCAAGCAAATTTGTCCTGTCATTTACTTGAGGATCCTGGAAACAGAACAAGAATTACATTAATAATATCAGATGTTGATTTTACAAAATTACTCGTACTCCATAGTTAATATTAATTACGACTAGAGAATTATCTGATGTATAATCAGATGAATGAGGTATAAACTTTACCTCCTCAAATAAATCAACCCGACTGCCTTAAAAATAGACAGAAAATTAGCCTTCTCTCCCTGAATTCCAAGTCACATGCTTGCACATTTCCTTGTTAACACTTTTGGTTGCTCATTGACCTGGTCCCTTGCCCTCTAAGTTTATTCTTTTGTTTTGGTCATTCACATGCTTGTACATTGTTTTGGTCACTCGCATGCTTGCACACTGTTTCGGTCACTCCTTTGGTTACCTACCTTGTTCCTAGCTCGCCTCATGGTCCTTACAAGGGTAAGGCTGATACGGCTTTATCCCAAGAGGCTCAGGACGATTCTTTTTTCTTTTACACCATAAATTTACTATCGAGTGACCCGTGAAAAATCTGACCAGGGGCACGCTGGAAATCTCGGCATAAGGGTCATATTACAGGATGGGGGAAGGGTATAGTCACTGACATAATCTCATGCCCTAGATCACTTTTGGTCATTCACATGCTTGAATACGATCTAGATCACTCTTTTGGTCACCCACCAACCTGGACACTAGGCAGATTTGTGGTTTTACTACATGTGAGCTATACAAAAATTTTACTATCTTAATTGACCGCTCATTCTTCAAATTTGTCACACTGGGATAGCCTGCAAAACCCCTTGTAAATATGCCTCCATCCAGTGATGAGCATTAAGTAAATCATTAGATTTGACGCTTTCATATTTGTCAATTGTACGTCAACTGACAAAATAAGGGATCGGGAAAATTTGCCTCAGACATTTTGCTTCAGACTGGGCCAAGTGAGAGGGTGATCATATAAGTGATGGTATGAGAGTGATCATGTAAGTGACTGATCATGTGTAGAACCTGTGTGCCCGCCATTAAATCCGCCTTTGATCATGTGAGTGAGCGATCTGTGCCATCTTAAGGACCCAATTTCGAGGCGAGAACAGGCCGATCTCCCCATTAAGAAGTCTCGCCACAGAGAGCAATAGGTCTACAACAATCTAATCATTACACTTCACTCATTGGAAACACACACCATAATAAACATCACACAGAAACAAACAGGTTCATAACACGGCACACACGTTCCAACATGTACCGATTTCGTAGAAGTTCTGCAGAGGAATACGGACAAGGTGCATGTGTTGTTCGCATGGGTACGGTCCAGTGCCTCACAAAAATTAGAACCAGTTGAAATTTGAGAATTTGGGAGGTAGGACCTCAGGAAAATCACTCGGCCCAGGGACCCATGATGCTCTCAAGACAACCCTGGTGACCATCAACCATAAGAGCGAGTGGTCATACGAGTGACCAATGAATAGCAGTATGAGCAAGTGACTTTATTAGTAAAAGTGGGTGAGCAAGTGAGTCATTCAACAGCTTAACTGGTCACTCACCAGCAACTTAGGAAGGGGAGCGGGTCTGGTGCCCCGAAACCATACCAGAGGAATTTCGGGGGCAAAAAAAATTCACCCTTCAACCTCTTCTTAAGCATTACATGGGCACCGTTGCCCCAGCTGACCAAGCATCTAGTTATAGCCCACCCTGCTCTCTTTGTCACTCACTTGGCCCTGTTGGGGGGCGAAATTTCGGGGGCCAAGCCTCCGTTAACCATTAGATAATTGGTTCACATCCCAGGGGCACGATGCCCGGGTTTGAAGCTATTATGTTTTGAGAGAGATTAATTAAGCAATAAAGTAACAAATAATCGATTGATAAAAAATAAACATTACAAGACATGCAAAAAATGCCTACCTCGTATATGTCTTCGGCATTACTGCTACAACAGCAGCCCATGGTATCAAATACAAGACTCCCGCAAATTGAAATAAATATCTCTAATTACAATTTAACACAGGAAACTGAAGAGCATTATGACGGACGTTCGAACGGGATCGTCAGCTGCAAAGAAAAGAACGACGACCCTCCTCTTATCGGCAGACGACACACCGCCGAAGTTTCATAATATCGTGGTTTAAATATCAACACAGGCAATCACATGACGATGCCGTTCAAACATCGGAAAAAAAAATCGATATTTTTTAAATCGAAGTTTATCGATTTATATACATCTACTGGAGAAGCACACGTGACCATGATATGTCCAATTGTAAGTCGGTTTTCGTATATTTTTCAGTATTAGATCACTTGTGATTGGATACGTTGAAATCGCTTTGGGTATTTTCGGTCAGTGAACTGGTGTCATTTTTCTGAGAAGTCTGACCCAAAGCGTATTAAAGACGTATTATTGATACGCTTTGGTCTGACCATATGACTCGTGTTGACGGCCATCTCGACATCTTTAAACGAATGTCCCGTTGTGATTGTAAATAAAAATTATCTGACGTTTTTATTACACAGTTGGAAGTTTTTTTCATCATTGCGATTGCCAACATCTCCTTGGTCACTCTCTTGATCACTCATATTGTACTCACATGGCCACTCTCATATGATCACACTAACATGGTCACTCCCACCTTTTCACTTAAATGGTCACCCCCACCTTTTCACTTAAATGGTCACCCCCCCCATTTTCACTTAAATGGCCACGCCCACCTTTTCACTTAAATGGTCACTCACTTTGTCACTCATGTGATCACCCATATGGTCACATGTGATCACTCATATGGTCACTCTCTCCTGGTCATTCCCATTCATTCTAACATGGTCACTTATATGATTACCCATATGGTCACTTATATGATCACCCATATGGTCACTAATATGATCACCCATATGGTCACTCTCACCTTGTCACTCACATGATCACTCTCACTTTCTCACTCACATGATCACCCACTCAAATGGTCACTCGCTTGGTAACTCGTATGGTCACTCACATGATCACTAGCTTTTACTTGGTTATTCACTTGGTCACTCATGATCACCCATATGGTCACTCTCACCCGGTCACTCATGATCACCCATATGGTCACTCTCACCCGGTCACTCATGAGCACCCATATGGTCACTCTCACCCGGTCACTCATGATCACCCATATGGTCACTCACATGATCACTAACTTAATTGGTTAGTCACTTGGTCACTCATATGATCACACATATGGTCATTCTCACCTAGTAACTCATATGATTACTCATATATATGATCACTCTCACCTGGTCACTCACATGATCACTAACTGACTTGATCACAGCGGTAGCCCAGGTCGATAAGATACTCGATAATATAAAATTTGAAAAAAATGACGAGGATGGTTCAGAGCAGGAGCTTTGTTAGCCCCTCCCCCTTGCGGAAGGGGGGGGGCATGTGCAGGGCCGTAACTAAGATTTTTGCCACCCGGGCAAACATGATTCAGCCTCCTGGGACAAACATTATTTTGCCGCTCCCCCCACAACTTTAAAGTTCGATATTTGTATAACGGTGTTTTTGTTCTCACCAAAAACTGCCGCCCCCCCTAAATTTTGCCGCCCGGTCGTTTATTCAAATATTTTTATTTCTATTTGATAGGTGGCAGCAGGGTAGGGGAGTGTTTCTAGCCTTCTATGATAGAGTTATTAATGGTCCCTCCCGTGAGCAACACCACACTAGAAATATTTAGTGTGGTGTTGCCGTGAGCCGGGTAATATGAGGAAAAAATGACTTGACCCTTTAAAATACGGGATAATCCTACGAACCTACAAAATGAGCCGCTCCCGCTTGAAACATCGCTCCGGATCCGTGTGTGGCGCTGCTTGTGTCTTGTGCAATTTTTATATTTTTATTATGTTTTTTATGCCACCCACTAGCTATTATAGGCATTATCTATAGCAGCGGTTCTCAACTTTTTTTTGACTCGCGGAGCCCTTTTAAGTAAAAAAATTCTATGGCGGAGCCCCCGTAGGCCAATTTCTTAATTATTCATCAAAGTTACTGATTCATTTTTACTATTTAAAAATATTTATAATTATTTTTTTAAATTTTTCTCGAGCGGCCGCGGAGCCCCTGGAGAGTGCACAAGGAGCCCCAAGGGCACCTGTTGAGGAACCGCTGATCTATAGTGTCTTCTTGTATTGAAGTTCAGTCTGGCTCCAACTGTTGACCGTGCTGAAATGCTAAATTCTAAGTGGTGGTGACGGTAGTGCAATTGCATCTGACTCCATATGAATGAGACGTAGTTGTAGATACATTATCTTTAATTATGATGCTATATAGAAGATATTATTTACATGGTACATATATTAAGAGAGAGAAAGACGACGTTGGTGCATCTCGTGTGAGAGCTGGAGATGAACTGATGTTCTCACACAGATGGCCCTTCGGACCCTCCGAAGGGGCATCCGGTCACGTGATCATCTCGTGTTTCAGTACAGAATGTACTGAGATTCTTTCACGTGACCAGAGCGTGCTTGTTAAGAGAGAGCCAATGTACAAAGTAAAGTAATAATAATAATACATATAAGAATATATATTGAGGCTCTACAGTACCCCCTCCCCAGTGTCAATGTTGGACACGATAAAAATCCGTGAACCGGACTCGACGTCCAGATCGTGTGGTCACTGGTGGTTTCGATTTCGTGGTCGAGTTCTCTGACGTAGAGTCGTTAGTTTGCGTTTTCGCCACCAGTGGCGTTGTATCTTCCGAGAGGGAGAATGCTGGTTTTAAGCGGTCGATGGAAACCGAAACTGTTTTGCCATTGATATCAAGTTTGAACACTTTTTCATTTTTGTTAATGACGAGAAAGGGACCATCATATGGTCTCTGGAGGGGTCGACGGACACTATCACGACGTAGTAATACGCGAGTAGCATTCATCAGTTCTGGATACACAAATGTAGCACGTTTTCCATGATGTTTTGTTGGCGTTGGACGGAGCTGCTGCATGTGGCCCCGTAACTTATTTACGTAGTCACAAGGGTCAAGGTTGACATTCGTTGAGTCGAAAAATTGGCCGGGAAGACACAAGGGTGCACCAAACACGAGTTCGGCTGGCGTACACTGCAGGTCGGCTTTTAGAGCGGCTCGGTAGCCCAGAAGTATAGTTGGTAATACTTCGGTCCAACGTTCGGTGTTATGGCATTTAATGGCCGTTTTTAGTGGTCGATGAAATTCCTCAATCAAACCATTCGCTTGAGGATGGAAAGCGGTAGTTCTAGCTCGTTCGGTGCCTAGAAGTTGTAGGAGAGAGCGGAAAAGGTGGGACTCAAATTGTCGACCTTGATCAGTTGTTATAACTGATGGAGCACCATAACGGGATACCCAACAGTTATAAAAGGCTTCCGCTACAGTTGGAGCTGTGATGTCTTTTATCGGTTGTGCTTCTGGCCAGCGGGAAAAACGATCGATCATGGTCAAACAGTAAGAATAACCATTTGATGGAGTTAATGGACCCACTATGTCCAGATGAATATGGTCAAATCTTGCAGATGGCATAGGAAATTCTTTCAAAGGAGATTTGACATGTCTGTGAATTTTACTTTTTTGACAAGCCATGCAAGTTTTTGCCCATTTTGTTATTTCCTTATTGATACCAGGCCAAACAAAGCGAGAACGGATTTGGTGGATCGTTCTTCTGATGCCTGGGTGCGCTAAGTTATGAACGTGATCAAACACCGTTTTCCTATACTGCACAGGAATGTAAGGACGCGCACTTCCAGTGGAGATATCACAAATTAAATCTATGTCAGATTCGGGAAGTTTAATTTTTTTCAATTGTAAGCCACAATTTGAATCACCCATCAATTTTGATAATTCATCATCTGTCGCTTGAGCTTCAGCGATTTCATTATAATTAATTGGGCTTGGCATTGAAATAGCACATATGCGGGACATTATATCGGCTGCTATGTTTTCTGAGCCAGGAATATGACAAATATCACTCGTGAATTGGGAAATGAAATCCAAATGTCTGGTTTGGCGAGGCGAGCATTTGTCATGCTTCTGCCGAAAAGCATAGACCAAAGGTTTTTGATCTGTAAATAGAGTGAACTGACGTGCTTCGAGCATGTGTCGAAAATATTTGATAGAAGAATATGCAGCCAATAGTTCTCTGTCATATGCGCTATAGCGTGTTTCCGCAGGAGTGAGTCTGCGAGAGAAAAATCCTAGCGGTTGCAAAGAATTGTCCACTACCTGGTGTAATGCACCACCAATTGAAAAATCAGATGCATCAACATGAAGTGCAAGCTTTGCAGATGTGGAAGGATGAGCTAATAGAGTTACATTAGCTAGTTGCTCTTTGCATTGATTGAATGCTGCGAGTGCAGAATCGGTCCATTCAATTTTACGATTATCTTTTTTACGGCGGAAGCCCTTTAAAACATCGTGTAAGAGTATTTGTGACTCAGCAGCATGTTTTATGAACCTTCTATAGAAATTTATGAGACCAAGAAATTTTCTCAACTCAGAAATTGTGTCAGGTCTCTTGAAATCTAATATTACTTGCACTTTGCTAGGTAATGGTTTAATGCCAAGAGGAGTGATTAAATGACCTAAAAATTCCAAATTATCTACACCTAATACACATTTAGAAATATTAAGTTTCAAGCCATACTTGTGTAAACGCTCAAATATTTGTCTCAGGTGATTTTCGTGCTCTTCAACAGATGATGAATATACGAGGATATCATCTAAATATGCATAACAGAAAGATAAACCTCTTAACACCTCGTGCATGAAACGCATAAATGTTTGAGGCGCATTTACTAAACCAAAACAA